>NW_027176251.1:11169696-11419696 GCF_023055335.1 Clinocottus analis | reverse complement strand
CCATGAGTTATTCCAATGGATTATCTACATTTTCATAAGGCATTACAAAAACATTAACAACAACCCTCCTTTTGACTTTGCACTCTGTAGTAATATTAAACAAAAGAACTATGGCGTAAGAAATATGCTCCCAACACAAAAATATTGTTTTACCATGCCACCCAGCCAGTATGCAGCTCCCAAATGGGAAAAATCGTCAGGATGAAAGCTTGTCCGTCCTGGCCCAAGTCCGATGTTGAACAAGCCCACCATGATCAGTATGGTCTGTAAAAGATTAAACACCATGAAATCTCTTTGATTTATTGAGACCGCCACTTGAGACAGCACCTGGATGAGCAGAGCTCAGATTCTCTCACCCCCAGAGCTGAGGTGGTATTGGTCTGCATCAGCACCTTGGACCCCGAGGAGCACGTCAAACTGGAGCAAAGGGCCTTCAGGATTTGGCACAGAGGAGGTAACATGCTCTTACTGTCGGTCGCCACAGTGATCACAGTCACTCCCTTGTCATTGACGACGGTGACGGACATCTCTCACACCTGCAAACGTGACATGGAGATTTTAGGATGGTCGGCTGGAGAGCAGTTATTAATCCCATTGAGGGAATATCAGAAATACGGCAGGTAATTCACAAAATATCATTAAAAAAAAACACAAAAAGCCATTTGTCACGTAAAGTTGTACAGTTTACGATCGTCAAGAACCACAAACACATATTTACTTTTTCTTTTCTTCTTCTTTAAAATGGTGCCCCAGTCTGACATTCGCATTCAAACGTTTTCAAATCCACAGCTGGCTGTTTTAGTTTCTAAAGCAAAACTTATTTTCTTTCTTCTTCTTTTTTCAGTCTTGCTTAAGTCCGTCCCTCTTTACGTAGTTTGATTACTGGAAATGAAAACCAGTGAAACGTGATCACTAAACAGCATTCACAGTGACGTCAACCAGCTCTTATACTTGACATATCTTGACGGCTTTAATAGATGCACATCGAGTAGGCTTTAAATCCATTATCTTGTTGAAGACTTGTGCAAGTTCACAAATAAACATGTTTTGGAAAGAAGGGAAGTTCTGTTGGCTGTGAAGTGTTGCACTTCCTTGTTTTTCACAAAAAGTATGGATAATCGAAAGTTAAAAGAAGTTAAAAGCTTTCACAAAAATGAGGGATTCAAGTTTAAAATATCAACACAAATACACGAAAAAGTGTTCAAAATGCTCAAATAAAATAAATGAAATGCAGCAAATCAAGTTAATAACGTCTTTATGTCATACTCTCTCTCTTACAGACCGAACAACTTGATTACCATGAAGGCATCCATGAAAGCCAATTAACAGCTCAGTAAACATGTTGTCTCCATGTGAAGATCAAATTATTATGAATTATTTGTTATGTGAAAGCACTCACCTGACTCGTGACAGCAGTAACTGCGACTGTAGTTTACTTAGCAGAATAACAAACTGGTACTTCCGTCACTCGTCGACCTTCAAAATAAAGGCTACGAGATATATATATATATATATATATATATATATATATATATATATATATATATATATATATATATGTATATATATATATATATATATATATATATATGTATATATACATTTGTTTTTGTTTTTTGTACTCTTTGTTTATAGTTGTATATAAATTGCCATTTTATATATATATATATATATATATATATATATATATATATATATATATATATATATATATATATATATATGCACACACACACACAAATATACTGTATTGCAGCAAGATTAGGTATACAATTACCAAATAAAGAACGTCCAGTCCTTACATCCTTGCTTGAACTTCTTTATTTGGCAACTGTAATTTATGCTGCACTGGCTTTAGCTTCCAAAGTAAAAGCATGGGGTCTTTCAGTTGTATAGTCAAGTTTTGTCTGAGGTGTCTCAGACTCACCAAATAGTATTTGTCACATTGTAATAAAGCCTACTTTTATGACAGTTCCTTTTAACACCATCTGAATTCATTGAACCCAAAGAAAGGTTTCAAAGTTTAACCAAATATCCATAAGTGGGTTCAGAGCTCACGTAACATGTTGACTCTTTATGAAGTTCATATTATTGTCAGTCACGAGCTTGTTTGTGTAGAGAACTCACCAAATGAGTTGATTCTGTACCTGTGTCCGTCTAGTTATTCTGCCAGCTGCCTCTAATCATTTTATTAAACTGTCATTTAATCATTTATTCCAGAATCATAATTTCAAACTATAATTAGCTTTTCAAAATATCTATTATCCTTCACCCCACACTTTATAATTATTGCTTCTATTTGTACATAAAGAGCAAAACTAGATATTAAACTGATAAGATTAAAAAACATATATGTGAGTGTCCTCCCTTTCACCACAAACAAGCTGAACGTAAGACACATTACCTGATAGAAAACCATAATCAACGGAAACAGTTTTTTTAAAAAACATCAACAAAAGGATGAAAGGGACAGTAGACATACATAGTGCAAGTTATTATTCATAAAAATACTCCCAGAAGTTTCCCAGAGGACATATGGACTGAATTTGTCTAAATCATTAAAGTTACAGCACATAGAATCAATGGTGTAAATATTTGCAAATGATTATAGTTCTTGGTAACTGACAGCAGAGCAGAGAGTGTTATCTAATCTGTTGGGTGACCAGTGACTTCCTCCAGCAGTGGTTTGTAGTGTTCTGGGTCACCCATCTTCTATTAAGAGAAAAATGATGTCAGTAAAACTGATATTTTTTCAAAAGGTGCAGAAATACTGTGATTTGCAAAACTCTCACCTCCTCTTCTCCCTTCCCACGACTCTTCAGAGCCTTGATCCCCAAGACAGCAGAGCTGATGACGAGGCAGAGCTCCAGGACTGACAGGACGATCAGCAGAGCATTCATGCTTCTCAAAAGCATCTGGTGGGACACAAGAAAACAGAGTTAACTTGAAAATATTTGTTCTTACATGGCTCATATCCAAATGTGGCTTCTTAACATTTGTATTCGAATTGGCTTTTATTTCTCGCTGCATCGTGTTCACAAAGGGAAAAAGAAATGGAGACCATATTATGGCTTACTATGTGGAGATTATGGGAAAACACGCCTCGTATTACACGTTACAGCGTACAGTACTTTTTGAGCAACAAGGTTCTGTGATCTGAGCAGGAATTTAATCTAGATTTCCACTGCTAACGTTTTTGAATGCGTTTGTATTTTTTAATCACACTGTAACGCATGTTTTATTTTAATAGTATTTAATATAGTATTTAGATCATACGGTTTGATAGCTTTAATGGATTTCTGATGCAATGCTTCCATGAAGCATCCTATACTGGTCCTGTTGCTACTAAACCAACAGACACTCAACACGTTGTCGTAAAGAGGAGAAAAGCTTTAATAACTATGAGGGGCAATCATATTTACAGAGAGCAGTCAATAATAATGAATACATAAAGAATACATAAGTCTTACACATAAACTCTCCGATACCGACGCGCAGGATACTTCTGCTCTATTTCACGTCCATCTACTTATCAACATATTGGCATAAAGTAGTCAGGACTAATTGATTGAATACTGTTAGAATGTAATACCACAAAACAATAACAACATACAAATAACAATGACTGATAACTGACATAAAATTTTCCACACTTACCAGAGTCAGTTCTTTGCCCTCCAAGCATTTCTCTGTCATGTACTTCTCCCCGGGAGATGCAGTGGTAGTTGTGGCTTGTCTGTAGCGTGAATTGTAATAGCCGCCAGAATCATATTTGTCACACATCCACCACAGCCTTATGTTTGCTATATTGATGGTGTAGAGTACGATGGCTGCAATGGAGAAAGCAACTCCTGCTAGATTCAGGATCACATTGACGATGACCTACAATGCAAGACACAAAAACACACCAGGCAATTAATGTCAATGAAGTTCAAAAAGCCACAGATGATCTCAGCCTCCACAGCTTGGTAGGCTGGTTCTTATGAGAACCCCCTGCCACTCGGCCAAAGTGCCGTGGAGCAAGACACTGAACCTTTATTGTACCCACCAATGAAAATACATACTGTATACATAAGAGGCAATGTGGGTGTGTACATCCTAGAGGGTTATGAGACGTCCATCATCTTTTTCACCTCATCCAGGTAGCGGGTGCAGCAGGCTAAGCAGAGTAATCCCTCCCTGCGCCAAAACAGGTGTCCATCTCCTGCTTCATTTTAACTTCACTTGGAAACAAGACCAAGAGACCCCCCCCCCCCCCCCCACACACACACACACACACACACACACACACACACACCCACCCTTTGGGACAGGGACTCACTCCCAAATTCCACCTCCGGTCATCCGGCAAAGAATCGTTACATATATATAACGGCTCCATGTACAAAATTCTCCTCCACTGGATAAATACTACTTGATGACAATCAAATAAAATAGTACTTTTAAAAGCAGCATGAGGATGAACTACTCACCAGACATGGACTGGGGAACTTCTCAGACAAAATGCCAACGATGCCAAACAACAAAATCTGGAGAGGGAAAATACAAACAAAAATGTAAGCGTTCACTCCTTCACACAAAAAAAGTTAATATTTGTCACGTTGACTAAGTGAACAGCGTTTGGAGCGGCAAGAAGGAAACTAGGTAACCCTTATCACACCACTCACGCAGGCAGACAAGAGACAAAGCACTTAGTACTTATCACCATCATGTCAGCGCTAAAAGATTCAGATGTAGAATAAAAAAAAACACTTGAGTTTAGGACAGGGCGAAAAACCAAATAGCTTGTATTTAACCAAATTCTTCGATATCATTTCTGAAACAATATTGCAGAGTTGACTAAATAGTCATCGTTAATGCGGATATAATAACAAAGTTAGTAAAAGCTAATAAAGGAACGGCAAGAACAGTCTGCTACGTTCAGAAAATTGCATCACTTTACTGTAATGAAGCCTTTAAAACCAGGAAAAGACAACACTTATGCCATCTTTCGATATCCAAAACCCAAGACGATATCAAGTCTCATATCACAACATCCATATTGATATGTTGCCCAGCGCTAATTGACTTCAGGCAGAATTCTGTAAGGTCGTCAAAACATGGAACAATTAAAATATGCTTATCTGATACCGATCAATTATTGTTATTTTTGTGGATTTCTTATTTGACACTTCAAAGTGAGTTCAGGGTGTGTATCCAGACTGTCCCGGATGACTGCCGTTATATGTTACGTGCACGCACATCTTTGATATCTTCCCACATTTGTACTTTATACTTAATACTGTCAACCTTTGCCAATAGCCTGGTCAATATATTGCACACTGCAGCAGAAAACTGAACATCTTTTTTACAGTTTCTGTTGTACATTTGCACTCTCTTGCTTTTTACATTGTGTTTACTGTTATGCACCAAAAGAACTTCCAAAAAACATAAACACAACATAAACATACATAGCATAACTTTGGGAGAAACTTGATGACACAAAAGAACAGGCACAACATTCTCTTGCTTACCAATGCTCCGATCCACACAGGAAACAGGGTTTCCCTCATCAACCACCAATAGCCACCGTGACTGCAGAGAAGGATCAGTCCAAGGCCGATGTTGAGCAACCCAACCATAATGTGCAGAGCCTGCGGAGGAGAAAACACGGCATGAACAACAAACACCTGTACATTATGACTGCAGTTAGCAGGAGGCACTTTTTGGAGAACATAATGTTAACTGTTACTGGACCACCTACCTACCTAAATGCAGGCATATAAAGACAACGTCAAATACAGAAACGCTCTTACAAATAAATAAAGTGCTGCATTGAATTATTTTACCAAAATAAATTGTTTACTCAAAGTTTAAATCCGAATTGAGTAGAGAAAAAAAAAGTAGTAAATTCAACATTTGTTTGAATAAAATGTAGAATGCAATACAGCACACAAACGTTCAGGCAGAAGTCAACAGAGCAATTTAAGACATAATTAAGGTTGCAACTCACCCCCAGTACTGACTGGGAATATCTCTGGACCTTCCTCAGGTGCTGAGACACAGAGCAGCACACCGGGCTGTAGCAAAGGCCTTTGAGGATTTGGCACAGTGGAGGAAGAACACTTTGGGGGTCAGAGGTCATGGTGAACACAGTGACCCCCTCAGCCTTTGTCATGGTCACAGACATCCTGCCGGCTTCTGCGGACCGAAAGAGACAAAGTATAGAAATTAAAAATCACCATTAAGTTGATTCAACAATTCTTTAAAAAGGGTTTTAACTTAAAACCCACGGTAGAATGTGTTTTGCATGGCTGTTGTATTAGACTGCATTAGCTTGAGCTAATAAAATGACAACTGAGTGTGAGAACCAAGTGCAGGGTGCTTATCCTGATGATGAGTAAAGTCTGTGTTTGTAGGTGTAACTGGTTAGTTAATGTCTGAAAGCATTATTTAGGCATGTGTGTTTATTAACAGCTTTAATATGAAATCATATACACTTTATATTTTATATTCAGCCACAGCCCATTGCTAAAAAAGAAAAAGAAAAAAGAACTTGAATGCAATGAGTTAAATAACCGACTGCAGAAACCACTTTGCATTTCAATCTGAAATGCATAACTCTATATCCCTGGACCAGGAAGTAGTTGTTAAAGGAGAAAAAGCAACCGCTTGAGGTGTTTGGTACTCACACGAAGAATACTGAAGGAGAACTTCTTCGTGCGACCTACCAGGAGGAAAACAATGGATGTCAGTCAGCGTGTAAAGTAGCAAAGAGCTACAGCAGAGACACGACACCAACAGACTGCAGGTGATGTTTCTCAAAGTAAATATGACAGGTTAACGCCCACGTCTTCCTTTCTCACGGACTGAAGTGCTGCTCGCACAGAGGCATTGCGCTCAGTGCTGCCACTGGTGGCCAGAAGCTGTAATGCACTAACAATTGACGGAAACAAAGATGTACGGTTTCAATCATATTGAACTAGACTTAGTAGTATTTTACAAAACACTAGAATGGGTATTGTTCAATATGACATGTACTGTAGTAATATAATTTAGTTTCCAGCTTCCACTGAGCCCTGCAGTCCGTGGCCGAAGTTACGCGCCATCTTGGATTGATTAACACAAATCACTTACTCCATTTCAATAAGTCGTATTTTTTATTGTTTAATACCCGTCTGACAATTCTGCTCATTTACAAATTTAATCAAACGTGAAAAAGACGTACCTGTTTGTGTCTGTAGAGTGGAAGAGAAACCCAAAACTATTGTACTCCACCTGACGAAGAGTGGCTGAAACAGGTCGTTACGCAGTTATTGTTTGGAAGAGGACGGAGAAAGACGAGCAGACAGGTGTGGACGAGTTACCAGAAGTACTTCCCTCTGGAAACTGTACACAAACTTAACCCTTTGCTGAACATTCAGACGAACAGAAAGAGTTATGCTTGCTATAAGAGGTGTTTGAGCTTTGCTAATTGTAAGTTAAAAACACGAGAAAATAAATACATGAATATTTACAGATGGCAGGTTAGAATCATAAACAGAAGCCTTTGAGACACATGTGTATTAATTATAAAAACCGGTTTAAGATTGACAATACTATTATTGTATATTATAAAACATCACATAATATGGTTTGTTTTAAGAACTGTGACAATCAAAACAGTTTACACCACGACGTCTTATATTTACAAGTAGCCCTTGAAGGCAACATTATTGTTATGGTGCGGTGTTGGAAATAGGACCCAAACGCCGATGAACCGTTGCAGGAATCTTTAATAATACACACAAAAACAAGGACCGGCTAGAACACAGCCCGGGCCCAGAAAAAACAAAAGGCACTAAACAACAGAATCAAGTAGTGACTTGAAGGAGGACTGAAAAAAAACGAACAGGACAAAGACACACCACGGAAATACACAGTACGAACCGACAAGGAGAAAGGCGACAAATGGGGTTTAAATACAAGAGGGAGGTAATGAGCAACAGGTGGACACAATGAGGGCAGGACAGGTGCAGGGCATACACAATCTGGAACCAGGTAGACAGACAATCCCAGACAATCGCCAGAACAGGAAGTGCAGAGACGCAGGAGACACAAGACTACAAAATAAAACAGGAACCAAAACTCAACCCATGACAATTATTACATGATAAACACAAACATACATTGAAGTCTCATAATTGAAGAAGCCAAAACACAAAACGGTTTCATTTCTTAGGCTTTTATAGGATTTCAAATCATAGAATAGCACCATTCTTTTAAGCCGTGATAGTGGGGATCTCCTTCAGCAGGGGGAGTTTGTAGAGATTTGTGTGGCTATAATGCTCTGAAAAGAGAAGCACACAAACACAACGAAGCGGACTAGTATGTGTGTCCACATATAATGAAGTTTTAGGAGGAACTAGGGCAAAGCTGTGGACAATCACACCTGAAGAGTTGGCATTTAATTTGTCAATGACCAATAAACAGCACAGCCACAGAGATTCATTATTGTCCAAACATGTTTGTAAAAGCTGCAATTTGGCTTACATGTAAGGTGGGAGGGTAAAATAACAGAAACAATACAGTAATAGCCCTTTAGTAATTTGAACTGGGTTATTATTATCTTGATTATCAGTTAATTCAAAAAAGACAAAAAGACAGAAAAATGTCCATCACACTTTTATAAAACAGAACAACAATCTTTACGTGTGAGATGCTGGAACTATCAAATATTTGGCTTAAAATGGACTCATTGATTATCATGATAGTGTAGTTGCAGATATATTTCCAATCAATCAACTAAAAATGATTGACTTGTTACTACTGTTAAATTCATACATAATACATCAAGTCATGAAGGACAGCTGATCGACATTGCTGAATTGAACAGCTTGATAACTTGATTCCTTATAGATTGAAAACCAGTTAAAATTAATCATTTTTGATTAACTATTCTCCAAATTAGCGAATGAATAGATTTATGTTTCCATTATAATCAGCATGATGAGTAAATTGAAACAGGCCAGGTGTGATTTGTGCAATTCAAGAAAAGGACAAACTTGAAATTCTCTGTCAGATTACAGCACATAAGTGTCCTGATCTGTGAATGCAATGCTCATCCAGAGAAAGAAACTGAGAAATGTGAACATTAAGTGGCTGATGGGAGAGAAAAAAACCCACACACAAGGCAGTGAGGTGGGTCAAGGTTTGATTCCTCTTGTAAAAAAAAGAAATAGTCAATCAACACTTCTCTTTATTAAATAAATAAAAGACACTTTCACCTTTGCTTTTGGTCTGTGTGTCTACTATATTAGGGTAGATACATGGAGAAAAGCCCTTTTGAACTATTAAGATTGAGTTAAGATAACATAAAATAATCCTTTATTAGTCCCTTAGTGTGGAAATTACAGGATTAAAGCAGCATTGCCCACAATTAAATACCTGATTTAAAAAAAACAAGTAACTTAAACAGCAAAACAGTAATAAAACAAAACAATACAAAAATATAACAGTAAGAAGTAAGAAATATACAGACGGAAATAAAATAAAATGTGTACAAAAGTACTTATTAAATATTGCACATATTAGATATTGCACCAGGTAAATGAAGTGTTCAGAAGTATTCAAAGTGTTCGTGGCATACCGGGAGATCAGCTTGTGGTGCAGCCTGACAACTCTCCCTCAGGCACCGCCACCGGGGATAAATCAGCCGCTTGCTGAAGAAGCTGTACAGCGTGGCCAGAGTGTCCTGCATGGGGTGGGAGGCGTGGTTCATCAGGGAGGATGGCTTGGCCATCGTTCCTCCTGTCCCCCACCACCACCACAGTATCCAGAGGACACCCCAGCACACTGCTGGCCTTCCTCAGCTGTTTGTCTAGTCTCCTGCTGTCAGCCGCCGTGATGCTGCTGCTCCAGAAAACAACTCCGAATGGAAAATGGAAAAATTTCATCTTTCTAATTGACTCATGCCACAATTCCATCTGGTAATTGACACCTAAAATGCTGCAAATCTTTCTAATGTTTTTAATTTAGCCTGAAGTAAGTGAGCTTGCACCCCGATGTCTGTCCATAGCTAATCTCACATTGTGCTGCAGCAAAACTGCAGAATATTTTGGGCAAACGGTTCTTGCTGCACGATGGAGGACCTCTAGTGGCCGCGGTGACGCTTTGTCAAAAGACTTTTTATTTACGACTACCTTCAAGGGAACTACCATCATCAAACATATTCACATGCATACACCGGAGATGTTCAGGAATCAGTCGGGCTCCAGATGTAAGCCACATGTTTGGCTGAACACACTACTGAGAAACACACTTCTCCCTTTGGACCCAGACACAGGATGTTCACATCAGATTGACACTGCTGAGCAGAGTGTCATGAATTTATTTACCTGTCATTTCCTTTTCTTATTCCAGCAACAGAATTTTAAAAAGGGAGACTATAATTACTTTTTGAAATATGTAATCTCTTTTGCTTCTATTTGTACATGAAGAGCAAAACTAGATATTAAACTGATAAAAGAAATTCCCACCACGTTTTTCACATTAAATGTAAAGTACAGAGCAGAAATACATGAAAATATATGTAAAACTCATTCCCTTTCACCACAAACAAGCTGAACGTGAGACACATTACCTGATAGAAAAGCATAATCAATAGAAACAGTTTATTAAACATAAACATGGCATGAAATGGATAGGAGCATATAAAATTTAGTGCAAGTTATTATTAAAAAAATACTCAAAGAAGTTTGGCAGAGACCGTGCGGCTGAATTAGTCTAAATCATAAAGTTACAGCACAAAGAATAAATGGTATAAATATATACAAATGATTATAGTTCGTGGTAACTGACAGCACAGAGCAGAGAGTTATCTAGGCTGGGGGGCGACCAGTGACGTATTGCTTTTATCTGTAAGTAAAGTAAAAAACTAGATGTTAAACTGATACAATGTTCATCCTGAACTTCAAAAGAGGAGGAAAAGGAGCATAAAAAGTCTAGTGCAAGTTATTATCAAAAAAACTACTCTCAAAGCTTTCACCTCCTCTTCTCCCTTCCCATGAGTATTCAGAGCCTTGATTCCCAAGACAGCAGAGCTGATGACGAGGCAGAGCTCCAGGACTGACAGGACGATTAGCAGACCATTCATGCTTCTCAAAAGCATCTGGTGGGACACAAGAAAACAGAGTTAACTTGAAAATATTTGTTCTTACATGGTTCATATCATTCAAATGTGGCTTCTTCAAATCCATCCATTATCTGAACCGCTTATTCTCATTAAGGTCGCGGGGCGCTGGAGCCGATCCCAGCTGTCAAGGGGCGAAGGCCGGGTTCACCCTGGACAAGTCGCCAGTCCATCACAAGGCTGACATAGAGACAGACAACCATTCACGCTCACATTCACACCTACAGGCAATTTAGAGTCCAATTGCCCTAACCTGCATGTCTTTGGACTGTGGGAGGAAGCCGGAGAACCCGGAGAGAACCCACGCTGACATGGGGAGAACATGCAAACTCCACACAGAAGGACCTGCCAGACCAGTATCCAAACCCTGCCTAGACCGGGATCCGGACCCCAGACCCTCTTGCTGTGAGGCGTCAGTGCTAGCCACTACACCATCGTGCGTGACTTCTGTTTTATTTAATGTCCATCTACTTATCAACATAACGGCATCAAGTCGTCAGGACTGATTGGTTAAATACTCCTAGAATATAATACGGCAAAAATAATAACAACATACTCTCGAAAAGAGGCGGGCTGTGCATTTTCTACCTGCAAATTCAGTGCTGTTTCTGGGTAGAAGCTAGAAGTTTGTAGTAGCTTCGTTCCCCACTGACCAATCTCAGCGCATGTCAATAGTTACGCTGGGGCAGTGACCAATCATACACGTCCACGCCATTTTGCAGGCACTGCACGTCAAAGGATCCACCCAGCTTGTCAAACAAAAGACCTGATTTGTAGAAGTCCATAACAATCAACCACAATGTCCACTCTTTGTGTACTTTAATCTGCAAAGGCCTGCTTAAACTGCTTTGCTGACATAGTGACACAGGATGAAGAAATCTGATTGGATAAAACTCTCCTTATAACCAGCTGCAGTGCAGTGAAGGCTGAAAGCAGAGAAACAGAGGAAGACAGTAGCTGTGCAATGAGAAAATAAGCTAAAATGGAAAATTAATTATAATACGTGTAGTGTATTTGTGAAAAACAATTAAATTATGAAATAGCTATAACTTTGTGATTCTGTTTAGGCCAGCAGAGAAAGCATAGCTGGCCAGACGTCTCACCACTGCTGGTTTATATTCAGTAGTTTATTTTCTCTGAAGCTTCTCCATAATAACCTTAGTATAAGTGCGTACTTGTTATCATGGATGGTAACTTTGAAGACAATGTAAAATAATAAAGCCATCTGTTTTCCACTCATCACTTCTATGTATTTTGATGGCTGGATAAACATTTTCCACACTTACCAGAGTCAGTTCTTTGCCGTCCAAGCATTTCTCTGTCATGTACCTCTCCCCGGGAAATGGTGTGGTAGTTGTTGCGTGTCTGTAGTGTGAATCGTAATAGCCGCCAGAATCGTATCTGTTACACATCCACCACAGCCTTATGTTTACTATATTGATGCTGTAGAGTACGATGGCTGCAATGAAGAAAGCAACTCCTGCTAGATTCAGGATCACATTGACGATGACCTACAAATGACACAAAAACACACCAGGCAATTCATTCCCATGAAGTTCAAAAAGCCACAGATAATCTCAGCCTCCACAGCTTAGTAGGCTGGTTCTTATTTTGAGAACCCCCTGCTACTCGGCCAAAGTGCCGTGGAGCAAGACACTAAACCTTTATCCTTGAGGGATATGAGACATCCATTATATTTTTCACCTCATCCAGGTAGCGGGGACAGCAGGTTAAGCAGAGTAATCTAGATGTCTGTCTTTCCAGCAATGTTTTCCAGCTCTCCCTGGAGGACAGGAGGTGTTTCCAGGCTGGATGACAGACATAATCCATCGAGTGTGTTCTGGGTCTACCACAGAGCCTCTTACCAGTTGAATGTACCTGGTGAACTTCTAAAGGTGTCTGAACAAGAATCAGAGAACTCCCCCACTTTGTGACAGGGACTCACTCCCCAATTCCACTTCAGGTCCTCCGGCAGAGAAACGTTACATATGTGTAATGTATGGATGTACACAATTCTCCTCTATTGTATTTGTTTAAAAAAAAAGACTTCTTGATGACAATCAAATCAAATAGTACTTTTAAAGGCAGCATGAGGATGAACTACTCACCAGACATGGACTGGGGAACTTCTTAGACAAAATGCCAACGATGCCAAACAACAAATTCTAGAAAGAGAAAAGACACAAAAGAATTTCAGCGTTCATGCCTTCACACAAAAGTTAATATGTGTCACTTTAAACAGCATTTGGAGCAGCGAGAAGAAAACTAGGTACCTAGACTTATCACCATCATCTCAGAGCTAATATATTAAGATGTACAATAACAGAATACACTTGAGATTAGGGATTTTATTTTTGTGGATTTCTTGTCATTGGATAATTCAAAGTGGCTTCAGGGTGTGTATTGTAGAGTTGTAACACAGTAGTTTAGTTTGTCGAAATTGGACTTGCACATGTATAATAAAGAAATGTTTAATGTGAACAATAAAATGTATGAGGGATATGATAATTAATATAGGATATTATTATGAAATATATGTAATTGTATGCATAGGAAGGTCACTGTATGTTTTGTAATACTGTATAATGATTCAGGAGTGAATGGATTTTGAAGAAGTCTGTATGTGTTAGAATTGTGTTCCTGTAGCTGTAAGAGTTAGTTCTTGCAGGCTGTTGGTCATAGCACGGTAGACATTATTAAGAAACTGGAAGTGGGACTTCGGTGCGCAGACACATTTTTTGATGACCGGAACTTTGTGTTTTGGCGACAGCTGAAGAATACATATTCTTCAGTATCCAGACTGTCCCAACGGTTATATGTTACATGCACACACATCTTTAATATCTCCCCACATTTGCACTTTTGACTTAAAACTGTAAAATAGCCTGGTCAATAAATTGCACACTGCAGCAGAAAACTGAACATCTCTTCTATTGTTTCTGTTGTACAACATTCTTTTGCTTACGAATGCTCCGATCCAGATAAGAAACACGGTTGCATCTATTTGCCTCGAAGAGCCATCGTCACTGCAGAGAAGGATCAGTCCAAGGCCGATGTTGAGCAACCCAACCATAATGTGCAGAGCCTACGGAGGAGAAAACACGGCATGAACAACAAACACCTGTACGGTATGACTGCAGTTACCAGGTGACACGATTCTAGTTATTGGAGAACAACCATGCTGTGCAGAACATAATGTTAACTGTTACTGAACCACATTCTCTCTAAATGCAGGCATATAAACACAACATGTTTACTCAAAGTTTAAATCAAAATTGAGTAGGGAGAGAAAAAGCATCCAATCAGAAGTCAACAGAGCAATTTAAGACATAATTAAGGTTGCAACTCACCCCCAGTACTGACTGGGAATTTCTGTGGACCTTTCGCAGGTGCTGAGACACAGAGCAGCACACCGGGCTGTAGCAAAGGCCTTTGAGGATTTGGCACAGTGGAGGAAGAGCACTTTGGGGGTCAGAGGTCATGGTGAACACAGTGACCCCCTCAGACTTCGTCATGGTCACAGACATCCTGCCGGCTTCTGCAGGCCGAAAGAGACAAAGTATAGACATAAAAAAAAAGACCATTAAGTTGATTCAACAACTCTTTGAAAAGAGTTTGAACAAAAAACTTTCTGATGAAGGTAGAATGAGTTTTGCATGGCTGCTGTATTAGACTGCATTAGGTTGAGCTAATAAAATGACAACTGAGTGTGAGAACAAAGTGCAGGATGCTTATCCTGATGATGAGTAAAGTCTGTGTTTGTAGGTGTAACTGGTTAGTTAAGGTCTGAAAGCATTATGTATAGACATGTGTGTTTATTCACAGCTTCAATATGAGATCATCTATACTTTATATTCTATGCTCAGCCACAGCCCTTTGGTGAAATAAGAAAGAAAGAAAAAACTTGAATGCAATGAGTTAAATAACCGACTGCAGAAAACACTTTGCATTTCAATCTGAAATGCATAACTTGGTGTCTCTGGACCAGGAAGTTGTTGTTAAAGGAGAAAAAGCAACCGCTTGAGGTGTTTGGTACTCACATGAAGAATACTGAAGGAGAACTTCTTCGTGCGACCTGCCAGGACGAAAACAATGGATGTCAGTCAGCGTGTAAAGTAGCAGAGAGCTACAGCAGAGACACGACACCAACAGACTGCAGGTGATGTTTCTCAAAGTAAATATGACAGGTTAACGCCCACGTCTTCCTTTCTCACGGACTGAAGTGCTGCTCGCACAGAGGCATTGCGCTCAGTGCTGCCACTGGTGACAGGAAGCTGTAATGCACTAACAATGGTCGAAAATCTCGACCATGTACGGTACTAAGATAAATTAATTTCCAGCTTCCACTGAGCCCTGCAGTTCGTGGGCGAAGTTACGCGCCATCTTGGATTGATTAACACAAATCTCACTTACTCCATTTTATGAAGTAGTATTTTTTTATTGCTTAATACCCGCCTGACAGAGGCGTTTTCTCCCCTGATAAGTTGCCATGAAGTTTAATTTTCCTCTGGTGAGTTAGAACTCGAAATATTTATCAATTAACACGTTTTAGGAGTCCTGTCTTAAATATCTGGATTCACTTGCACAGCATCACATGGCCATATATACATACTCAAGAGGATCCAAAGTTGAATTTGGCTCGTTAAAAAACGGAATCAAACATGAAAAAAGACGTACCTTTACAGTGGAAAAGAAATGAAAAACTATCGTACTGCACTTGACAAAGTGTGGCTAAAAGTAAAGTTGTTACGCAGTTATTATTTGGAAAGAGGAAGGAGAGAGACAAGCAGACAGATGTGGACGAGAGCCAACCTTTTACTAGAAGTACCTCCTTCTGGCAACTGTACAGAAACGAAACCCTTTGCTGAACAGAAAGATATACATGTACTTTATGTTGATAATATGCAGCCAGGAGCCAGTCGGACTGCAGACGTGAGCCACATGTTTGGCTGACACACTACTGAGAAACACACTTCTCAGTTGCTACTTTGTGCCCAGAGACACAGGATGTCCACATCAGTTGGATTGACACTGCTGAGCAGTTTCATCATTTTATTAAACTGGCATTTCAGGTTTTTTTTCCAGAAACAGAATTTCAAAAGGTGAGACTATGATTACCTTTTCAAAGTATCTAATCTCCTTCACCCCACACTTTATAATTATTGCTTCTATTTGTACATAGAGAGCAAAACTGGATATTAAACTGATACAATTGTTACGCCTCACTTTGCAGATTGAATGTAAAGTACAGAGCAGAAACACACCAAAATATATGTAACAGTCAATCATGTTTGTAAAATAGTTTTATATAGTAAAAAAGCAAACAAGAAGCCCATTAGTCCATAAATGTGGGTGTCAGTCACACACATGAGAATGATCCTCCCTTTCACCACAAACAAGCTGAACGTGAGACACATTACCTGATAGAAAATTATAATCAACAGAAACATTTTTTTTAAAACATCAACCGAGGACGAAATGGACAGTAGAACATACAATCTAGTGCAAGTTATTATTAAAAAAAATACTCCCAGAAGTTTTGCAGTGATTGTACAGGCTGAATTTGCCTAAATCATTAAAGTTACAGCACATATAATCAATGGTGTAAATATATGCAAGTGCTTGTAGTTCTTGGTAACTGACAGCAGAGCAGAGAGTGTTATCTAGGCTTTGGGGTGACTAGTGACTTCCTCCAGCAGTGGTTTGTAGTGTTCTGGGTCACCCATCTTCTATTAAGAGAAAAATTATGTCAGTAAAACTGATATTTTTTTTCAAAAGGTGCCGAAATACTGTGATTTTCAAAGCTCTCACCTCCTCTTCTCCCTTCCCACGACTCTTCAGAGCCTTGATCCCCAAGACAGCAGAGCTGATGACGAGGCAGAGCTCCAGGACTGACAGGACGATCAGCAGAGCATTCATGCTTTTCAAAAGCATCTGGTGGGACACAAGAAAACAGAGTGAACTTGAAACTATTTGTTCTTACATGGCTCATATCATTTAAATGTGGCTTCTTCCTATTTGTATTCAAATTGGCTTGTATTTCTCGCTGCAATGTGTTCACAAAGGGAAAAAGAAATGGAGACCTCATCTCATAATAATGACTTACTATCTGGAGATTATGGGAAAACATGCCTTTCATTACAAAACAACACAGAATACACAAGTCTCCGATACCGACATGCAGAATACTTCTAATTTATTTAACATAATTTATTAACACATTTTAAGTATGGACTAATTAATTCATCACTTGTGTATATTCATCAGTTTATTCTCTGTGATGCTTCTTCATAATAACCTCGGTATAAGTGTGTACATGGTTATCATGGATGGTAACTTTTATCTGTTTTCCACTCATCAGTTATATGTATTTTGATATCTCGAAAGACATTTTCCACACTTACCAGAGTCAGTTCTTTGCCCTCCAAGCATTTCTCTGTCATGTACTTCTCCCCAGGAGATGCAGTGGTAATTGTGGCTTGTCTGTATCGTGAATTGTAATGGCTGCCAGAATCGTATTTGTTACACATATCCCACAGGTCTATGTTGACTATATTGATGCTGTAGAATACGATGGCTGCAATGGAGAAAGCAACTCCTGCTAGATTCAGGATCACATTGACGATGGCCTAAAAATGACACACAAACACACCAGGCAATTCATTCTCATGAGGTTTAAAAAGCCACAGATGATCTCAGCCTCCACAGCTTGGTAGGCTGGTTCTTATTTTGAGAACCCCCTGCTACTCGGCCAAAGTGCCGTGGAGCAAGACACTAAACCTTTATCCTTGAGGGATATGAGACATCCATTATATTTTTCACCTCATCCAGGTAGCGGGGACAGCAGGTTAAGCAGAGTAATCTAGATGTCTGTCTTTCCAGCAATGTTTTCCAGCTCTCCCTGGAGGACCGGAGGTGTTTCCAGGCCGGATGACAGACATAATCCATCGAGTGTGTTCTGGGTCTACCACAGAGCCTCTTACCAGTTGAATGTACCTAGTGAACTTCTAAAGGTGTCTGAACAAGAATCAGAGAACTCCCCCACTTTGTGACAGGGACTCACTCCCCAATTCCACTTCAGGTCCTCCGGCAGAGAAACGTTACATATGTGTAACGTATGTATGTACACAATTCTCCTCTATTGTATTTGTTTAAAAAAAAAGACTTCTTGATGACAATCAAATAAATAGTACTTTTAAAGGCAGCATGAGGATGAACTACTCACCAGACATGGACTGGGGAACTTCTCAGACAAAATGCTAACGATGCCAAACAACAAATTCTAGAAAGAGAAAAGACACAAAAGAATTTAAGCATTTATTTCACACAAAAAGTTAATATCTGTCACTTTGACTACGTGAACAGCGTTTGGAGCAGCAAGAAGGAAACTAGGTAACCCTTATCACACCACTCAAACAGGCAGACAAGAGACATAGCACCTGGTACTTATCACCATCATGTCAGAGCTAAAAGATTCAGATGTACAATAAAAAAAAAAACATAACTTTACTGTAATGTCGCCTTTAAAACCAGGAAAAGACAACAGTTATGCCATCTTTCAATATCCAAAACCTAAGACGATATCTAGTCTCATATCACAACATCTATATTGATAAGTTGCCCAGCGCTAATTGACTGCAGGCAGAATTCTGTAAGGTCTTCAAAACATGAAACAATTAAAACATCCTTATCTGATAACGATTATTTATTGTTTTTTTGTGGATTTCTTGTTATTTGACACTTCAAAGTAAGTTTAGGGTGTGTATCTAGACTGTGCCGGATGACTGCCGTTATATGTTACGTGCACGCACATCTTTGATATCTTCCCACATTTCTACTTTTTACATAATACGGTCAACTTTTGCCCATAGCCTGGTCAATATATTGCACACTGCAGTTATGCACCAAAACAAAATTCTCGTACGTGCAAACCTACTTTGCATAAAATAGGAAAAGCTGGTTGGTGGATCTCCTTGGAATCGACTTAGCAGCCCAATTTAAAATAACATGAACATAGACACAACATAAACATACATAGCATAACTTTGGGAGAGACTTGAGGACACAAAAGAACAGGCACAACATTCTCTTGCTTACCAATGCGCCGATCCACACAGGAAACAGGGTGTCGCTCATAAACCACCAAGAGTCACTGTAACTGGAGATTAGGATCAGTCCAAGGCCGATGTTGGACAACCCAACCATAATGTGCAGAGCCTGCGGAGGAGAAAACACGGCATGAACAACAAACACCTGTGTGGTATAACTGCAGTTGGCAGGAGGCACTTTTTGGAGAACATAATGTTAACTGTTACTGTACCATCTTCTCTCGAAATGCAGACATATAAAGACAACGTCAAATACAGAAACGCTCTTAAAAATAAATAACGTGCTACATTTAATTATTTTACCAAAATAAATAGTTTACTCAAAGTTTAAATCAAAATTCAGTAGGAAAAGAAAGAGTATGAAATACAAAATGTGTAAAAAATGTAGCATACGAGCTTTCAAGCAGAAGTCAACAGAGCAATTTAAGACATAATTAAGGTTGCAACTCACCCCCAGTACTGACTGGGAATATCTCTGGACCTTCCTCAGATGCTGAGACACAGAGCAGCACACCGGGCTGTAGCAAAGGCCTTTGAGGATTTGGCACAGTGGAGGAAGAACACTTTGGGGGTCAGAGGTCATGGTGAACACAGTGACCCCCTCAGCCTTCGTCATGGTCACAGACATCCTGCCGGCTTCTGCGGACCGAGAGAGACAAAGTATAGACATAAAAAAATGACCATTAAGTTGATTCAACAACTCTTTAAAAAGAGTTTGAACAAAAAACTTTCTTATGAAGGTAGAATGTGTTTTGCATGGCTGTTATATTAGATTAGTATTAGTTTGCGATAATAAAATCGCAACTGAGTATGAAAACAAAGTGCAGGATGATTATCCTGATGATGAGTAAAGTCTGTGTTTGTAGGTATAACTGTTTTGTTAAGGTCTTGCAGCATTATGTAGGCATGTGTGTTTATTCACAGCTTCAATATGAGATCATCTATACTTTATATTCTATGCTCAGCCACAACACTTTGGTGAAATAAGAAAGAAAGAAAAAACTTGAATGCAATGAGTTAAATAACCGACTGCAGAAACCACTTTGCATTTCAATCTGAAATGCATAACTTGGTGTCTCTGGACCAGGAAGTTGTTGTTAAAGGAGAAAAAGCAACCGCTTGAGGTGTTTGGTACTCACACGAAGAATACTGAAGGAGAACTTCTTCGTGCGACCTACCAGGAGGAAAACAATGGATGTCAGTCAGCGTGTAAAGTAGCAGAGAGCTACAGCAGAGACACGACACCAACAGACTGCAGGTGATGTTTCTCAAAGTAAATATGACAGGTTAACGCCCACCTCTTCCTTTCTCACGGACTGTAGTGCTGCTCGCTCAGAGGCATTGCGCTCAGTGCTGCTACTGGTGGCCGGAAGCGGCATTGCACCAACAATGGTCGAAAACACAAATTTACGGTTTCAATCATATTGAACTAGACCTAGTAGTATTTTACCATAAAAAAAAATAAAAATTTGTTGAATATAAAATACTAGAATGGGTCCAAGGCGAGTTCAATATGATCTCGAACATGTACTGTAGTAACATAAATTAGTTTCCAGCTTCCACTGAGCCCTGCAGTTTGTGGCCGAAGTTACGATCCATCTTGGATTGATTAACACAAATCTAAATTAGGCCTACTCCATTTTAATAAGTCGTATGTTATTGCTTAATACCCGCCTGACAGAGGCGTTTTCTCCCCTGATAGGTTGCCATGAAGTTTAATTTTCCTCTGGTGAGTTAGAACTTGAAATATTCATCAATGAACACGTTTTAGGAGTCCTGTCTTAAATATCTGGATTCACTTGCACAGCATCACATGGCCTTAAATACTGTGCTGAAACTGAATCAAATATGAAAAAAAGACGTACCTGTTTGTGTTTGTTAGAGTGGAAAATATATCCAAAACTATTGTACTCCACCCGACGAAGTGTGGCTGAAACAGCTCGCTACGCAGTTATTGTTTGGAAGAGGATCTAGAAAGACGAGCAGCAGACAGATGTGGACGAGTTACCAGAAGTACCTCCTTCTGGCAACTGTACACAAACTTAACCCTTTGCTGAACATTCAGATGAACAGAAAGAGTTATGCTTAAGAGGTGTTTGAACTTTGCTAATTGTATGTTAAAAACACGAGAAAATAAATACATGAATATGGACAGATGGCAGGTTAAAATCAATAGAATTTCAATCAGAAGCCTTTGAGACACTACTTGATGTTGATTAATAATGAAACTCTGAGAAAGATAGATTGACAATACTATTATTTTATATTATAAAACGTAAATAAATATTCTGGTTATTTTTAAGCACTGTGAAACTGATATACACTCAAAACAGTTTACATGTACACCTGGACATCTTGTATTTACAAGTACCTCTTGAAGTTAACATTATTACATGCACAAAACGCACATTAATGTCTCATAATTGAAGCCAAAACACGAAACCTTTATTATGTTTTGTTTGTTAGACTTTTATAGGAATTCAACTCATATCAAAGAATAGCACCTTTCTTTTAATATATGTACAATTATATTTACTAATATATATATATATATATATATATATATATATATATATATATATATATATATATATATATATATATATATATATTACTATACCTTTTCAAAGTATCTAATCTCCTACAGTTTATAATTATTGCTTCTACTTGTATATTAACTGATACAATTCTTACACCTCGCTTTGCAGATTTATTGTCAAGCACAGAGCAGAAACACACCAAAATATATGTAACACTCAATCATGTTTGCAAAATATAGTTTTATATTGTAAAATAGTAAAAAAAAGAAGCCCATCAGTGAATGTGGGTGTCAGTCACACACATGAGAATGATCCTCCCTTTCACCACAAACAAGCTGAACGTGAAACATATTACCTGGTAGAAAATTATAATCAACGGAAACAGTTTTGTAAAACAACAGAGGAAGAAGTGGACAGTAGAACATACAATCTAGTAAAACTTATTATAAAAAAAATACTCCCAGAAGTTTGGCAGTGACCAAATGGGCTGAATTAATCTAAATCATTAAAGTTACAGCACATATAATCAAAGGTGTAAATATTTGCAAATGATTATAGTTCTTGGTAACTGACAGCAGAGCAGAGAGTGTTATCTACTCTGTTGGGTGACCAGTGACTTCCTCCAGCAGTGGTTTGTAGTGTTCTGGGTCACCCATCTTCTGTTAAGAGAAAAATTATGTCCGTAAAACTGATGTTTTTTTTTCAAAAGGTGCCAAAATACTGTGATTTTCAAAGCTTTCACCTCCTCTTCTCCCTTCCCACGACTCTTCAGAGCCTTGATCCCCAAGACAGCAGAGCTGATGACAAGGCAGAGCTCCAGGACTGACAGGACGATCAGCAGAGCATTCATGCTTCTCAAAAGCATCTGGTGGGACACAAGAAAACAGAGTTAACTTGAAACTATTTCTTCTTACATGGCTCATATCATTTAAATGTGGCTTCTTCCTATTTGTATTCAAATTGGCTTTTATTTCTCGCTGCAACGTGTTCACAAAAGGGAAAAAGAAATGGAGACCTCATCTCATAATAATGACTTACTATCTGGAGATTATGGGAAAACATGCCTTGCCTTTCATTACAAAAAACAGAATACACAAGTCTCCGATACCGACATGCAGGATACTTCTAATTTATTTAACATAATTTATTAACATTTTTGGAGAATGGACTAATTAATTTATCAATTGTTTGTATTCATCAGTTTATTTTCTGTGAAGCTTCTTCATAATAACCTCGGTATAAGTGCATACATGGTTATAATGGATGGTAACTTTTAACCTTCTGTTTTCCACTCATCAGTTAGATGTATTTTGATATCTGACATCACATTTCCTACACTTACCAGAGTCAGTTCTTTGCCCTCCAAGCATTTCTCTGTCATGTACTTCTCCCCAGGAGATGCAGTGGTAGTTGTTGCTTGTCCGTAGCGTGAATCGTAATAGTCAAAATCATATCTGTTACACATCCACGACAACCTTATGTTTACTATATTGATGCTGTAGAGTACGATGGCTGCAATGGAGAAAGCAATTCCTGCTAGATTCAGGATCACATTGACGATGACCTAAAAATGACACACAGAACACACCAGGCAATTCATTCTCATGAGGTTTAAAAAGCCACAGATGATCTCAGCCTCCACATCTTGGTAGGCTGGTTCTTATTTTGAGAACCCCCTGCTACTCGGCCAAAGTGCCACGGAGCAAGACACTGAACCTTTATTGTACCCACCAATAAAAATACATACTGTATACATAAGAGGCAATGTGGGTGTGTACATCCTAGAGGGTTATGAGACGTCCATTTTCTTTTCCACTTCATCCAGGTAGCGGGGGCAGCAGGTTAAGCAGAGTAATCTAGATGTCCGTCTTTCCAGCAATGTTTTCCAGCTCTCCCTGGAGGACCCGAGGTGTTCCCAGGCCGGATGACAGACATAATCCCTCAAATGAACCAGCTGTTCATCTCCTCCTCCAATTCAACTTCACTTGTGAACAAGACCCAGAAACCTCCCCCACCCTGAGACAGGGACTCACTCTGAAATTCCACTTCTGGTCCTTTGGCAGAGAAACGTTACATAAGTAACGTATGTACAAAATTCTCCTCTCCTCTTTGTCTTAATCAAATAAGACTACTTGATGACAATCACATAAGATACTACTTTTAAAAGCAGCATGAGGATGAACTACTCACCAGACATGGACTGGGGAACTTCTCAGACAAAATGCCAACGATGCCAAACAACAAATTCTAGAGAGAAAGGACCAAAGAAATTGTAAGCGTTCACTCCTCTATGCAAAAAGTTAATATGTGTCACTTTGAGTGAGTGATCAGCATTTGAAGCAGCAAGAAGGAAACTAGGTAACCCACTGGAGTTATATTACATGCCAGCACATCTTTAATATCTCCCCACATTTGTACTTCTCAATTCTTTTATTTCATAAAATTGTTTCTGAGTCAGATCCAGAAAAGCTGTTCGGTTGATCTCCTTGGAATCGATTGAGCAGCCCAATTTAAAATAACATAAACAAAGACACAACATAAACATACACAGCATAACTTTGGTAGAGACTTGGCAGGTGTACATTCTTTTGAAGGAAACTCGGTTAGAATTTGGTGAG
Source organism: Clinocottus analis (assembly GCF_023055335.1). NCBI lineage: Eukaryota > Metazoa > Chordata > Actinopteri > Perciformes > Cottidae > Clinocottus > Clinocottus analis. Next base: position 11,395,281 of record NW_027176251.1, on the reverse strand, counting down.
AACACAAAATAATAAGTACAACATTTTCTTGCTTACGAATGCTCCGATCAAGTAAGGAAACCCGGTTAGATCCATTTGCCACCAAGAGCCAGTGTGACTGTAGATTAGGATCAGTCCAAAGCCAATGTTGAGCAACCCAACCATAATGTGCAGAGCCTGCGGAGGAGAAAACACGGCATGAACAATAAACACCTGTACGGTATAACTGCAGTTACCAGATGACACGATTCTAGTTATTGGAGAACAACCATGCTGTGCAGAACATAATGTTAACTGTTACTGGACTACCTTGTCTCTAAATGCAGGCATATCAAAACAACTTCACTCCCAGAGACAGTCTTAAAAATAAATAACGTGCGGCATTGAATTATTTCAAAATGTTTACTCAGTTTAAATCAGAATTGAGTAGGGAGAGAAAAAGTACTAAATAATGTTTAAAAGGTGTAGCTGCAATGCAGCACACAAGCTGTCAAGCAGAAGTCAACAGAGAAATTTAAGACATAATTAAGGTTGCAACTCACCCCCAGTACTGACTGGGAATATCTCTGGACCTTCCTCAGGTGCTGAGACACAGAGCAGCACACCGGGCTGTAGCAAAGGCCTTTGAGGATTTGGCACAGTGGAGGAAGAGCACTTTGGGGGTCAGAGGTCATGGTGAACACAGTGACCCCCTCAGCCTTCGTCATGGTCAGAGACATCCTGCCAGCTTCTGCGGACCGAGAGAGACAAAGTATAGACATAAAAAATTACTATTCGGTTTACTCAACAACTCTGTAAAAAGAGTTTGAACAAAAAAACTTTCTTATGAAGGTAGAATGAGTTTTGCATGGCTGTTGGATTAGACTGCATTAGTTTGAGCTAATAAAATGACAACTGAGTGTGAGAACAAAGTGCAGGATGCTTATCCTGATGATGAGTAAAGTCTGTGTTTGTAGGTGTAACTGCTTAGTTAAGGTCTGAAAGCATTATGTAGACATGTGTGTTTAATCACAGCTTCAATATGAGATCATCTATACTTTATATTCTATGCTCAGCCACAGCCCTTTGGTGAAATAAGAAAGAAAGAAAAAACTTGAATGCAATGAGTTAAATAACCGACTTTGCATTTCAACGTGAAATGCATAACTCGATATCCCTGGACCAGGAAGTAGTTGTTAAAGGAGAAAAAGCAACCGCTTGAGGTGTTTGGTACTCACACGAAGAATACTGAAGGAGAACTTCTTCGTGCGACCTGCCAGGAGGAAAACAATGGATGTCAGTCAGCGTGTAAAGTAGCAGAGAGCTACAGCAGAGACACAACACCAACAGACTGCAGGTGATGTTTCTCAAAGTAAATATGACAGGTTAACGCCCACCTCTTCCTTTCTCACGGACTGAAGTGCTGTTCGCACAGAGGCATTGCGCTCAGTGCTGCCACCGGTGTCCGGAAGCTGTAATGCACTAACAATTGTCGAAAATCTCGAACATGTACTGTAGTAATACAGAGCCACCAACTCTGACGGTTTTGCCGTGTGACACACGCTTTTTCATGTTTTCAAACGCTCACACGCCACACAAGCAATATCTCACTGCAAAAAAAAGTCCGAGGCGCGTTCGGTCCGTATTTCCGTATTCTCGAATGAACGATAAAACAAACGAACAAAACGTACACGGACCTATCACGCATTGAACGTGACTGTCACTCATGTCTGTCTTAAGTCACGCCCTCCCGGCACACTGCTGTTCGGCGGCGGGTATTTCTCGTCGTCGTCGTCGTCCCCCCACCTCCATTTCGTCGACATAATCTCACGGCAAGTTTTTTTGAAACGTTGGCAGCTCTGGTAATATAAATTAGTTTCCAGCTTCCACTGAGCCCTGCAGTTCGTGGGCGGAGTTACGCGCCATCTTGGATTGATTAACACAAATCTCACTTAACGTTACTCCATTTCATTAAGTCGTATATTGTATTGCTTAATAATACTTGCCTGACAGGCGTTTTCTCCCCTGATAAGTTGCCATGAAGTTTAATTTTCCTCTGGTGAGTTAGAACTCGAAATATTTATCAATTAACACGTTTTAGGAGTCCTGTCTTAAATATCTGGATTCACTTGCACAGCATCACATGGCCATATATACATACTCAAGAGGATCCAAAGTTGAATTTGGCTCGTTAAAAAACTGAATCAAACATGAAAAAGACGGACCTGTTTGTGTCTCTTAGAGTGGAAAAGAAATCCAAAACTATTGTACTCCACTTGACAAAGTGTGGCTAAAAGTAAAGTTGTTATGCAGTTATTGTTTGGATAGAGGAAGGAGAGAGATGAGCAGACAGATGTGGACGAGAGCCAACATTTTACCAGAAGTGCCTCCTTCTGGCAACTGTAAACAAACGTAACCCTTTGCTGAACAGAAAGATATACATGTACTTTATGTTGATAATATGCAGCCAGGAGCCAGTCGGACTCCAGACGTGAGCCACATGTTTGGCTGACACACTACTGAGAAACACACTTCTCAGTTGCTACTTTGTGCCCAGTGACACAGGATGTCCACATCAGTTGGATTGACACTGCTGAGCAGTTTCATCATTTTATTAAACTGGCATTTCAGTTTTTTCCAGAAACAGAATTTCAAAAGGGGAGACTATAATTATGTTTTCAAAGTATCTAATCTCCTTCACACTACACTTTATAATTATTGCTTCTATTTGTACATAAAGAGCAAAACTAGATAAACTGATACCATTTTTACGCCTCGCTTTGCAGATTTATTGTGAAGTACAGAGCAGAAACACACCAAAATATATGTAACACTCAATCATGTTTGTAAAATAGTTTTATATAGTAAAATAGCAAACAAGAAGCCCATCAGTCCATAAATGTGGGTGTCAGTCACACACATGAGAATGATCCTCCCTTTCACCACAAACAAGCTGAACGTGAGACATATTACCTGGTAGAAAATTATAATCAACGGAAACAGTTTTTTAAAACATCAACAGAGGAAGAAATGGACAGTAGAACATACAATCTAGTGCAAGTTATTATTAAAAAAAATACTCCCAGAAGTTTTGCAGTGATTGTACAGGCTGAATTTGCCTAAATCATTAAAGTTACAGCACATATAATCAATGGTGTAAATATATGCAAGTGCTTGTAGTTCTTGGTAACTGACAGCAGAGCAGAGAGTGTTATCTAGGCTTTGGGGTGACTAGTGACTTCCTCCAGCAGTGGTTTGTAGTGTTCTGGGTCACCCATCTTCTATTAAGAGAAAAATGATGTCAGTAAAACTAATATTTTTTTTCAAAAGGTGCCGAAATACTGTGATTTTCAAAGCTCTCACCTCCTCTTCTCCCTTCCCACGACTCTTCAGAGCATTGATCCCCAAGACAGCAGAGCTGATGACAAGGCAGAGCTCCAGGACTGACAGGACGATCAGCAGAGCATTCATGCTTCTCAAAAGCATCTGGTGGGACACAAGAAAACAGAGTTAACTTGAAACTATTTCTTCTTACATGGCTCATATCATTCAAATGTGGCTTCTTCATATTTGTATCCAGATTGGCTTTTATTTCGTGCTGCAACGTGTTCAAAAAGGGAAAAGAAATGGAGACCTCATCTCATAATAATGACTTACTATCTGGAGATTATGGGAAAACATGCCTTTCATTACAAAACAACACAGAATACACAAGTCTCCGATACCGACATGCAGGATACTTCTAATTTATTTAACATCATTTATTAACATTTTTTTGAGTATGAACTAATTAATTCATTACTTGTTTATATTCATCAGTTTATTCTCTGTGAAGCTTCTTAATAATAACCTCGGTATAAGTGCATACATGGTTATAATGGATGGTAACTTTTAACCTTCTGTTTTCCACTCATCAGTTATATGTATTTTGATATGTGACATAACATTTCCTACACTTACCAGAGTCAGTTCTTTGCCCTCCAAGCATTTCTCTGTCATGTACTTCTCCCCAGGAGATGCAGTGGTAGTTGTGGCTTGTTTGTAGCGTGAATCGTAATAGTCAAAATCATATTTTTCACAGATCCCCCACACTCCTATGTTTGCTATATTGACACTGTAGAGTACGATGGCTGCAATGGAGAAAGCAACTCCTGCTAGATTCAGGATCACATTGACGATGACCTAAAAATGACACAAAAACACACCAGGCAATTAATGTCAATGAAGTTCAAAAAGCCACAGATTATCTCAGCCTCCACAGCTTGGTAGGCTGGTTCTTATGAGAACCCCCTGCTCCTCTGCCAAAGTGCCATGGAGCAAGACACTAAACCTTCATTGTACCCACCAATGAAAATACATACTGTATACATAAAAGGCAATGTGGGTGTGTGCATCTTTGAGGGCTATGAGACATCCATCATCTTTTTTACTTCATCCAGGTAGCGGGGCAGCAGGTTAAGCAGAGTAATCTAGATATCCGTCTTTCCAGCAACGTTTTCTAGCTCTCCTTGGAGGACCCAAGGTGTTCCCAGGCCGGATGACAGACATAATCCCTCTAGTGTGCTCTGGGTCTACCACAGAGCCTCATACCAGTTGAATGTACCTGGTGAACTTCTAAAGGCGTCTTGGAGGCCTTCTGATCAGATGCCACAAAGCACCTCAGCTGGCCCCTTTTGACCCAAAGGAGCAGCGGCTGTACTCTGAGCTCCCTCTGAGTGTCCGAGCTCCTCATCTCTGAGGCTCAGCCCCCCCGACAAAGGAAGTTCATTTTGACTGCTTGAGCTCAACCTTTGGGTCACTCCCCAAAGCTCATCAATCATAGTCTAGGGTTTGACTGTAGACAGACTGGTCCACCAAGAGCTTTGCCTTCAGGCTCAGCTTCCTCTTTACCACAACGCCTGCATCACCGCTGACGCTGTGCCGAACCAACTGTCCATCTCCTCCTCCATTTTAACTTCACTTGTGAACAAGACCCAGAAACCTCCCCCACCCTGAGACAGGGACTCACTCTGAAATTCCACTTCCGGTCCTTCGGCAGAGAAACGTTACATAAGTAACGTATGTACAAAATTCTCCTCCACTGTATTTGTCTTAATCAAATAAGACTACTTGATGACAATCACATAAGATACTACTTTTAAAAGCAGCATGAGGATGAACTACTCACCAGACATGGACTGGGGAACTTCTCAGACAAAATGCCAACGATGCCAAACAACAAATTCTAGAGAGAAAGGACCAAAGAAATTGTAAGCGTTCACTCCTCCACGCAAAAAGTTAATATGTGTCACTTTGAGTGAGTGATCAGCGTTTGAAGCAGCAAGAAGGAAACTAGGTAACCCACTGGAGTTATATTACATGCCAGCACATCTTTAATATCTCCCCACATTTGTACTTCTCAATTCTTTTATTTCATAGAATTGTTTCTGATTCAGATCCGGAAAAGCTGTTAGGTTGATCTCCTTGGAATCGATTGAGCAGCCCAATTTAAAATAACATAAACATACACAGCATAACTTTGGTAGAGACTTGGCAGGTGCACATTCTTTTGAAGGAAACGCGGTTGGAATTTGGTGAGAACACAAAAGAATAAGTACAACATTTTCTTGCTTACTAATGCTCCAATCCACACAGGAAACCTGGTTACATCCATTTGCCACGAAGAGCCACCGGCACTGCAGAGAAGGATCAGTCCAAGGCCAATGTTGAGCAACCCAACCATAATGTGCAGAGCCTGCGGAGGAGAAAACACGGCATGAACAACAAACACCTGTACGGTATAACTGCAGTTACCAGATGACACGATTCTAGTTATTGGAGAACAACCATGCTGTGCAGAACATAATGTTAACTGTTACTGGACTACCTTGTCTCTAAATGCAGGCATATAAAAACAACGTCACTCCTAGAAACGGTCTTAAAAATAAATAACATGCGGCATTGAATTATTTCAAAATGTTTACTCAAAGTTTAAATCAGAATTGAGTAGGGAGAGAAAAAGTACTGAATAATGTTTAAAAAGTGTAGATGCAGTTCAGCACACAAGCTTTCAGGCAGAAGTCAACGGAGAAATTTAAGACATAATAAAGGTTGCAACTCACCCCCAGTACTGACTGGGAATATCTCTGGACCTTCCTCAGGTGCTGAGACACAGAGCAGCACACCGGGCTGTAGCAAAGGCCTTTGAGGATTTGGCACAGTGGAGGAAGAACACTTTGGGGGTCAGAGGTCATGGTGAACACAGTGACCCCCTCAGCCTTCGTCATGGTCACAGACATCCTGCCGGCTTCTGCGGACCGAGAGAGACAAAGTATAGACATAAAAAAATGACCATTAAGTTGATTCAACAACTCTTTAAAAAGAGTTTGAACAAAAAACTTTCTTATGAAGGTAGAATGTGTTTTGCATGGCTGTTATATTAGATTAGTATTGGTTTGCGATAATAAAATCGCAACTGAGTATGAAAACAAAGTGCAGGATGATTATCCTGATGATGAGTAAAGTCTGTGTTTGTAGGTGTAACTGTTTTGTTAAGGTCGTAAAGCATTATTTAGGCATGTGTGTTTATTCACAGCTTCAATATGAGATCATCTATACTTTAAATTTCATGCTCAGCCACAGCCGATTGGTAAAATAAGAAAGAAAAAAAAACTTGAATGCATTGAGTTAAACAACCGACTGCAGAAACCACTTTGCATTTCAATCTGAAATGCATAACTCTATATCCCTGGACCAGGAAGTAGTTGTTAAAGGAGAAAAAGCAACCGCTTGAGGTGTTTGGTACTCACACGAAGAATACTGAAGGAGAACTTCTTCGTGCGACCTACCAGGAGGAAAACAATGGATGTCAGTCAGCGTGTAAAGTAGCAGAGAGCTACAGCAGAGACACGACACCAACAGACTGCAGGTGATGTTTCTCAAAGTAAATATGACAGGTTAACGCCCACGTCTTCCTTTCTCACGGACTGAAGTGCTGCTCGCACAGAGGCATTGCGCTCAGTGCTGCCACTGGTGGCCGGAAGCGGCATTGCACCAACAATGGTCGAAAACACAAATTTACGTTTTCAATCATATTGAACTAGGTTCGACCTACTGGAGTATTTTATAATTAAAACACACATTTTTTGTTGTTGTAAAGTTCTACAATACTTTTAATGCTAGTTCAATATGATCCCGAACATGTACTGTAGTAATATAAATTAGTTTCCAGCTTGCACTGAGCCCTGCAGTTCGTGGGCGAAGTTACGATGCATCTTGGATTGATTAACGCAAATCTCACTTAGTCAATTTCATGAAGTCGTATTTTTTTATCGCTTAATACCCGCCTGACAGAGGTGTTTTCTTCCCTGATAAGTTGCCATGAAGTTGCACTTTGCTCTGGGGAGTTAGAACTTGAATTAGATAGACATAAATCAATTAACACGTTTTAGGAGTCCTTGAATATCTGGATTTACTTCAACGGCAGCACATGGCCATGGTACATACTAAAGAGTGTCCAAAGTCGAATTTTGCTCCTTTACAAAGTTAATCAAATATGAAAAAAGACGTACCTGTTTTTGTTTGTTAGAGTGGATGAGAAACCCAAAACTATTGTACTCCACCCGACGAAGAGTGGCTGAAACAGCTCGCTACGCAGTTATTGTTTGGAAGAGGACCTAGAAAGACGAGCAGACAGATGTGGACGAGTTACCAGAAGTACCTCCCTCTGGCAACTGTACACAAACTTAACCCTTTGCTGAACATTCAGCTGAACAGACAGAGTTATGCTTAAGAGGTGTTTGAACTTTACTTATTGTAAGTTAAAAACAAATACATATACATATATATGTACAGGAGGCAGGTTAGAATCAGCAAAGCCTTTGAGACACATCTTGATATGTATTAATTATGAAAATGTGCTAAAAATAGATTGGCAATGCTATTATTTCATATTTTAAAACATCAAATAATATGTTGTTGTTTTTTTTAACATGCTTAATATTTTTGGTAAGAACTGTGGTACTGATATACACTTAAAGCAGTTTACATTTAGACCTCGGCATCTTGTATTTACAAGTAGCCCTTGAAGGCAACATTATTACACGATTAACACAAACGCACATTGACGTCTCATAATTGAAGCCAAAACACGAAACCTTGATTATGTTTTATTTGTTAGACTTTTATCGGATTTCAACTCAAATCATAGAATAGCGCCTTTCTTAAGCTGTAATAGTGGCGACCTCCTTCACTAGGGGGAGTTTGTAGAGGTTTGTGTCGCTAATGCTCTAAAAAGAGAAGCACACAAACACAACGAAGCGGACTCGTATGTTTGGTCACATATGAGGGTGGTTTAGGAGGAACATGGGCAAAGTTGTGGACAGAAATGAGACCCAAAGCAGATTGGACAATCCAACGAAATATTGGAAATATAATTATACATATATTATAATTTACATTCGAAAGATATTCTTTAAAAATATCTCATAATCACACATTCTCAGTTAATGTATGCCAGTTCAGATGTGCAAAATGATAATAAAATGTCAGGAACAGTTTTGATAAAAGTGCCTTGACTCGATTTGATTTCATGGTTGTGTTTGATTTTTTATGGTGTTGTACTGCTCTTGATATTTTGTTCGCCTCTCTGCGCTTGAGGGGGCTTCAAAGTAGAGTTGTTCTCTAATTAAATGCAGTCTTGGCAAAGTGAATAACAGATGCAATTAGAGTTAGTGCGTTTTTAAAGGGGACACATTTGCACTACAACATATAAAACTTTGCCAGTTTTATTTTACCAAACATCATTAGAATAACATAATGACCCCCAAAGATCCAAGGGGTCAGAGGTCAGAGTGAAGACAGGAAGTCCATCACCATTGATCATGGTCACTGACCTGCTGCCCGCATCCGGAGGCTGAAAAGAGAATAAGATTACGTTTCTAAAGCTGGATAAGCTCTAATTCATTCATAATTTACTCATCACGGAGAAGACAACAGCCAACATGTGAGAGTGCAGATCAGTTGGCAATGTCAGTAGCACAATGTGTCAAGTAGCTCGAGTATGGAAAGCTGAGGTTGAAAGTACTCGTGCTTTACAGTATTTCTAATTCGTGCCATACTCCATTGTCACGCTTGTGTTCTCTTGTATATCAGATTTTTATCTGGTGAGTTTTGGTGAGTGACAAATCTTAACAAACGGCTCTCACCCAGATAAACCAATCGGTGTCGAACGTTTCAGTAAGTTGATAAGATTCTGCCTGCCTGGCGAGAACATCAAATTATAAATATTTCAAATGTGTTCTGTCCAAAATAATCTAAAGGTTTCAAATGTTGAACATAAGGCTGCAGTCTAAATTACCCATATGTTGTTCTCTTGTTGAAAATGTTTGAATTCACTCCAGAATTTAACACGCTTTCATTCAAATTAGCTCTCCAAACATTATTTTTTGCTAAAAGATAAATTTATGACTCACAACGAACATCTTGTTGACAAACTAAAGTGTGGGGGCTTTTCCAAGACTCAAGGAGAGCTTTACCAACACCTCATATCTCATCGAGAATATGGTTTGCGATAATTTATGGGACAACTAATAAAACAATGTATTTTGGAAAAATAAACACACATATCAACCCGCTCTCTTCACTAACAGTTACAAAATCCTGTTTAAATCCTGTTTGAATTATCCTAAACATACAGTAAACACATTTTTCTCAACCTAAAACATTTTGACACATTATATATGAAATAAAAGATTATCAATTCTTGGATACTTGAGATTTCACATTTTATGCTACTTTATACTTTCACAACATTCTAAAAAAGGAAATATCATCATACATTCATAATAAGTTTTACCATCACATGTTTTAGAAAATATGATCTATTCTGATTTAACGGCCCATGGTATGTTGAAATAACCTCAACAAGCTACATTAAACGATGTTTACATATGTATGAAACTGTAATAATAATAATAATATTATAATAAGAATGACAGCAGCCATTTGGTGGCATTTATCATACTAAAAATACATTTTGCTGATAGTATATTTGTCCTTTTACTAAAGTGAGATTTTTACTGTGTGTATTTTTACTTCTAAAGGAGGATTTAATATTATACTTAAAATAAATTAATACAAATATTATATATATATATATATATATATATATATATATATATATGTATATATATATATATATATATATATATATATATATATATATATATATATATATATATATATATATATATTCAAATATTTATTTTAGGTCATTATTTCAACTCAACATTTATATGTTGCACATTAAGGCTGCATTAAACTATACATGAACTATATATCACGTCAATGAGGAGGCAATAAAAGTACATACATTTTTGTTATTATTCTGGTCACAAAATGTGACCACTGTTGCTTCCAAAATTACACAGTTCAGGATACGACCGACAAAGACAAAGATGCTTTCAGTTTCCAGAGAAAATGTTGTATTTCCAGTAATTCAGCTACATCACAGTGTGTACAGAAATTAGTGATGGGAAAGATACAGGAACACATTTCATGATTCCTTAACATTGAAACCCCTCCACCTCTCAAACACACACAGTGGTACATAATTACCACCAGTTTAAATTGATGACAGTATGAATGAGGTCAATGCCGGGGAAGTCCATGGCAATGATACCAAAGCATGGTCTGGGCTGATTGGGATAAAACTGTCTGATGTATTGGTTGAGCCAGGGGTTTACCTTTTCAGCCACTCTCTTTGGAGTCAGAAACATTCCCCAGAAAGTACCAAGGCCAGAGCCGCTACTGTAAGTCAAAACAGCATTATCCCCTCCAAATGATTCCATGGCTTGGTTCAGCTGCTTAATTAAACGGTTATCTTTATCTTTAACGTTGCTAACCTTTTTGATACTTTCACCGTTTGTTTCTATGAAGGGAATTCCCAGTGTGAAGGTGCTCTTCTGTAAAAAGACAATTTTCCCCCTGACCTGACCAATATTTGGCATTCCAGAATCCAACCAGACATTTTGATCATTGCCAATGAGACTCTGCACCATTTGATTGACAGTATTCTTCTCAAAAGACTCTGGGTGGATTCTAATGAGCACCGCCTCGGTCTTAAACTCTGACAGAAAGGCTCGGACAGTGTCCAGGACATCCTTGAGAGTGTTGTGCTGGTACATCACTCCCTGCATGACATAGAGGGTGTCCCCCAGTCCGACCACCTTGAGATCCAGGAATCGAATGCCGGCCCTGAGCTGATCTTTCAGGGACCAGGACTGGCATTTGGTCTCTGGTCCTCCGTACAGGGCCATGCTTTCGTGAGAACCGGGGACGCTGATGAGAGAGAGGGCGCGGAAATCCTCAATGCCCGCCATCCATGGAACATTGTAGGACCCCGGGAGTAGAAGGTTTTCATCGTCATTGAAGAAACCGTCCTTACCATGACACAATAAGCTGATGATTGAGAAGACGATTTTGGAATGTTCAACAATCTATCTCTGTGAAAACAATCTATTCTTGTATTTTGCTTGCAAAACTTTAATATTGTACTTACGTGACAGACAGTAGGGTAAAGTAGAAAAGCAGACACTTATGACCAGCCTTCATTTTTGCGGGAAGAAGAGCAATCTAATGTGTAAAATAAAATAAAAAATATGCATTCATCAAGATCGCTAATTTTTAATAAAACGCATACGTGGATAAATAATTATGAATTAACAGGGTTCCCACGCTTGCTTTCAAAAGAAATTCCATGCTGCCTCCTGATTTTCCAGGTACCATATCAAGTAATAATCTATAGGCCCCTGAAGCTTTCCGCCCCCATCCACGGCCAACTCCCCTCACACACAACCCTACAACATGGGATCATCCATTACTATCTGCAGTAAAAGCTGTTCACATGTAAAGGGTATTCATAAACTCATCCTAATTCTGTGCTCAATAGTTTCATTTTATTGCTATTCTACACATCATCCAATAAAATTTTCCAGGACAACCGTTTCAATTTCCATGTAAGTGTTCACTTTTGCTCAGTTTCCATGACTTTTCCAAATCTGGAAAGTTAATAAATAAATTCCATGTTTTCCATGGTTTTCAGGTACCGTGGGAACCCTGATAAAGGTATAAGCCTGAGCATTAGCATAAACATTAGTAAGCACAATTAAAATGTTTTAATTAACAGTTAACAGGTCAAATAAATGAGTGAAAAGTACTATACCTTCCAGCCAGGAGGAGTTCACAGATGGTCAGAATGTAGACAGCTCAACAAAAAATATCTTAACTTATATTCCCTTGTTATCTTGTTCCCTTGTTAGGTGTGGACTACAAATATCAGTTATGCAATTCAGACTGATTGTTCAACCTTGTTGTTACCGATTGTGGTGTTTGTTTCCCAGAGAGATAAAAAAAAGGCGTGTCTCTAGAAAAAAGAATTGAATCAGATAAGACTTGATTTTTTAACTGAAATTATCTCGAAGGCCAGTGGCCACACCAGCACAACCAAAACAAACCATGTCTCAGCAGTTATCTTTGCCAGATTAGTGGTGACTTTATTTAACATTTGCAATAACTAAATAAAAGCTTATCAACTCATTACATAGGGCGGGACCGTAGAAATACTGGAATGTCCGAGGACATCATTGGTCCATTCAACATCAGTGATTGAATAAGAGACTATACTCACCCCAGCAAGCCTGTTCACTCTGCTGCCGTGCAGCTATAACTGGTGAAAAGTAAAAAATGTTCAAGTACTGTACTTAAGTACACATTTGAGGTACTTGTACTTGAGTCGTTTCTCTTCATGCTATGGATACTTCTACTTCACTATCTCAGAGGAAATATTGTATTTTTATATCACTACATTTTTCTGACAACTTTAGTTATTTTACAAATTGCATGGAAAACTTATGAAGAGCTCATGAAATATAGTCTTGTGTCATAAATTAAAGTACAAGTACAGAAACACAGAAATGATTAGCTGATTTGAATCACAGAGGACATTTTATACTTTTGTACTTTTTTACTAGTAATACTTTGAGTAACTTTTCCTACTTACTTTTACTGAAGTAACATTTGTAAGGCAGGACTTTTATGCTAAAAGAGTATTTTTAGAGTGTGGAATTATTACTTTAATTAAATAAAAGATTGAAATATATCTGCCACCTCAGTTATATCTGTAACAAAAGTAACAACAAGGACAAAACTGGGCAAATCTGAAGATGGACATACAACTAGAAAGGTACTTCTCCATGTTGGGAGACAGAGAGCGCTAAATGGGAGTTTTGCATGGAGCAGTAAAACAGTATATGGAATAAAGTCAGAGTAGATCAGTCTGCCTACAGAATAACAGGAACACCACCGTACCTGTTTCCAGGCAAGTGCCATGGATTTCTATGTTCTGGAAAAGGGGCAGGTATTCACATTTTGGAAATATTCCCGTTTTGTTTAAAGATGGGCCACAAACATTATATTAAACATATGTCTTCGTACGCTGATGGGCCCAAAGATCGCAAAGCATGGAACACAGGGTTTGATTTGGCCAGTGTTGCAAGATTCTGTTAAAAGAAGAACGTCAGTCGGTAGGACATATCAAACGTAATATACACTGTACTTAATAAGTAGACAGCCCTCAGGATCATGTTAACACTAGAGGAACCAGGGGACAATTTCATTTTACACCTAAAAAAGTATGCGATAGAGAAAGAGAAACATCAATAGGGAAAGCCGAATGCTGGAAGTGGAAGAACTGAGTCAAAACTGGGCTGATAAAAAATATGTGTTTTGTTAATTATTATTATTATTATTATTATTATTATTATTATTATTATTATTATTATTATTATTATTATTATTATTTATGTTCTGTTTTTGTTTGTTTCTTTTATGCTAGTCTGTGTAAGGTTATCGACGACTCCAGTCCACACTCCAACACAGGGGTTGGCGGTAATTCACCTCAACGTTGGTTGCCACACGCCATAAAAAAACGAAAAAGAAGAAGAATAACTCGACCGGAGGTGACAGGGCTCCCTGTGTATGTTAATTTATGTATATTTGATTTTCTTCTTTTAAAAAAAAAAAAAGTTCTCCCCTAGTCAGGACAGTGGGAGGCGGTAATGCACCATTTTGGATGCCAGCCGCCTTAAACCGAGAAAAGAAGAAGAAGAAGAAGAAGAAGAAGAAGAAGAACTCGACCGGAAGTAACGGAGAAGAAGAGCGAGAGAGAGCAACAGTAGTAAAGATGGCGGAGAAAGGCACTACGGACCGTCCGGAGGATGACAACATGGATAAAAAGGTTGCTCCCGAAGCTTCTATGATGGTGGTCACCGTGAAAACCCCTAATGGAAAAGAAGAAATTTCGATTCCAGAGGGTTCCTCTGTCTCTCAGGTGCGTTAATTCACCTTTTTTCCCAACACCCGGTAGCGAATATGATGCTGCCATCCCCATCTTTGCAAACATTAGGGGAAAGGTCAAAACGTCACTTAAAAAAATAAAAACTGTTCTCCAGCATCTTCAAAGTTACACTGGTGGTCTCACATATGTCTATTGTATGCCCAGAAAATGTATAACGGTTTTCTGGTGCGAAATCAACCTTTGCATCACGTTTAAAGCCGATATCGACCGTTATTAAGACTGTAGACAATACTCGTAAACTTAGAGTCACGTGCCCAAGAGCTAACGTTAACCTCGTTATACTAACGTTAAAACATATTAGTTACGTAACTTCCTTGTACGTTATCAGATCGACAAAATGCTGATAGTATCTAAGTGGAGTTCTGTCGACCAACATTTTTTTGTGTGATGATCACCCAAACTGTTGGGAGTATTTCCCAGTTCCTTGCTGTGGACCTGTTTTACCTGTCAAACCAAAATACTTGTTAGTTTCTTTCGTAAGTCACAATGATTTTTTTTAATCAGAATTATACTGAACGGTCTCTGGGTTTAAAGAGGGTTATGCTCACCATAGAGAGGGTGTGATACGTCACGAAGGCTGAGTACTCTGTCCACTGCAAACTGTCAAATCATGGTTGTTATCATCCTCTCATGTAAATGACTCAATTTAAGTTCTACATCGATTACTGTCCCTAGGCATTTCTATTCACCATATTAGTGTGTCTTTCTGCTTACTATTGACCTCACATCAATCAACAAACAAGCCACACATTCACCAGTAATCGCCATGTAATCTACACATTTAACCATGAATACAGCAAGGAAGTTCGCCCTACATTTGTTTGTGTATATATAAGAAATTGTCTGGCTTTAGTTTCTTGTCTCCACTTGCATATTAAGAACTAGATTCTGACGCAACACCCTCTTCAAAAGAGGGCCACAATATTACAAACTAATGCAGAACCTGGTTGATATTGTACTTTACTTTGCCCTGTTTGTAATCTTCCCTCACTCCTGTCTCATTTGCCCAGTTCAAACAGGAGGTATCCAAAAAGTTTGAGGCTCAGCAGGATCAGCTGGTGTTGATATTTGCTGGAAAGATTCTGAAGGATGGTGATACGTTAAACCAACACGGAATCAAAGATGGCCTGACCGTTCATCTTGTCATCAAGACTTCCCCAAAGTCAGTACCAGTACAATGCATGTGTACATCTATGTGTTCAAGTAATCAAGATTTAGCTGGTAATACTTTTATTTGATGGTTGCTTTCTCTCTGAAGATGGACAGCTGATGGTACGTCTCAGACAAGTTCCCGTTCTGCAACGTCCCAAACTAGTAGTAGTAGCAGCAGCACGAGCACCACCACCAACACCAGTGCAGGAGTCAGAGCCGGAAGTGGCACGAGTCAGACACCAACACAATCTGCGAATGCAATGGGTTAGAATTTTTATAAATTTTTAGAAAGACTTTTTTCACTGCTATGCGTGTAAGTTTTGTGATGGATATTCCCTTTTAATTTGGGTTGCAAAGTACGTACCTCAAATCCACATGACGAAAAGACAATGTCTGAAGCCATATGTGTCTTCTTGTCTCGTCTACTGTCCTGTAAGTCATTGTTACGGCATGAAAAGAAACAAGTGCGGAGTAGGAAATTTGTCTAGAACAAGCGTATTGGACACTGAACACATTATAAACCATTCACAGAAAATGAATGACTTAAAACGGCACATACACTAAGCCATGCAGTGTGAGGTTACATTTTGGAAATTATGCTTATTATTTTTATGACTGAACATGAATACAGCATTCTTGCAGATTTGAAATAAATCCAAATTTTCAACTGCCTTTCCACACAGACTTTTGATAAGACGCCGTCGTAAATGTGTCGGTTTATTCAATATTTGGGTGACATACATACATTTTGACGGACCAACACAATTATATTCTACAGTGCAATATGATTATAATGTCAACATGTCCACATACCTGCAAGGAATTTATCTCTGGCTTTACTCCTCCTCAGGTGGACTCAGTGACCTGTCTGGCTTGTTAGGTCAGGGCATGCGTTCATCCAGCTTCATGGAGATGCAGCAGCAGGTGCGGAGTCAGCTGATGTCCAACACACAAATGCTGTCGCAGATAGCTGGCAACCCAATGGTGCAGAATATGATGTCCAACCCGGACCTGATGAGACAGATGTTGGCAGGCAACCCTCAGATGCAGCAGCTCGTGGAACAGACCCCAGACATCTCCAGCATGTTCAACAACCCTGAGATCATGAGGCAGGTCAGTACAGAGTAGTTTCCTGAAACAAAGAGCAGATGAATGTCCAATTGTGAAAATATAGCTTTTGTGTGAAAAGTCGCTGAGGTTCGTTAGATTCCTCCTACAGGCGTTCCCCAAACTGTCTTTTTCTCTGTCTGTCATGGCTGCAAACCTGTCACTTTTTGGCAACTCTTTGAATGAAAACGGTAGCACCAGAGTTTTGATATGTGGGTGGTCCATACTATGCCGGGGGAAATCAGACACACCCACTCTTGACGGATGACCGAGCTTGACCACATATTTGCGACGCTGGTTGCTGTCACTTGAAATGTCTTTTTTTTTACGAAGTTACAGGACATTAGCTCGTCCATGTAATGTCACCTTTTCCGCCCACATACACAAACTTAGTTTGAGTTTGCAGCTATGTTCTTTTCACCACAGTTATTTATTTCCACTGACCGTCACACTTTTGTACAGATCTTTTACTACTTCTAGGTGGTTTTACGTCTTAATGTTGCAGTTGTCTCTTTTTATTGAGGATACTAAGGTATTATTTCCATCTGTTCTTCTCTGTGGTTTTAACCTCTGTTGTCCCAAACCATGTTTGAGTGATTTAGAAAATGTCTTTTTTCATGTTGTTTTTTGATGGATTAAGAGATAGCTAGATATTTACTTTATTCATTCCCAGGGGGATATTTGTTTGTAGCAGCAGCAAGCAAAGTTACAGAGTAAGCGTACACACATTAAGTATAAAGTATGAAATTACTCAATATATACAATAAAATCAAATGGCAGAACCTATTACATCTAAGAAAATTAAATAATAAAGAAAATGAAAAGTGTGTGTGTGTATATAAAGTATACAGTGAAGTAGAAGTATGTACAGTGACTAACTAAACGACGAAAGCGGTGCTAGGGTTATTAGTGATTAAATTGAAGGAGGATCTAGCCAGATGTGATTTATTGTAAAATCTTGTTCTCTTGTATCGGCCCTTGTGACAGCAGAGCTGAATCGGTCTGTTGGAGAAAGTGCTCCTCTGTCCCTGCAGTATGTGGTGGAGGGGGTGGTCCAGGTTATACAAAATGGACAATACTTTCTTCAGTGTCCTCCTCTCCACCGGTTGTTTCGGATAGTCCTGTTTGCAGCCAATGATGGATGTTCTGTAATTTGGTGACTTTTGTTCCATTATTTATTTTCTGCAAGAAATACAATCTCACAACTTGATCAGGTACAATGTGTTGGAATATAGATGGAGCTCAACAGTTTATTGAGACCAGTTCCTCAGCTCACGCTGCTTGTTCTTGTCATTTACATCCTCTCGTCGCTTAAGAGACTCCACAGTTGGCAAGGGATCCAGCAATGATGCAAGAGGTGATGCGTAACCAGGACTGAGTGCTTAGTAACCCCGAGAGCATCCTCAGGGTTTAAAATACTCTGTGGGGAATGTATGCAAACATCTAAATTGTTATTTTGTGTACACAAGATAAAAATAACATCTATCAGGTCTTTGGAGACTCTGTTGAGTTTGAAGTTGACTTGTCCCGTGTTTTGTCATTGAGCAGATGCAGAGTCCTGAAACACTTTCGATGATGACCAACCCCAGAGCAATGCAGGCCCTCATACAGATCCAACAGGGCCTGCAGACCTTACAGACCGAGGCCCCGGGATTCATGTCCAGGTACCGGTTATTTGCTTCAAATTAAATTAGTTAAACCTTGTATAGGTGAAATTCAATTTTCTGGAATGTAGGACTTTTTTTTCCCCCCTCTGTAGAATTGCTCCTGGAGGTCTCCCAGTTCCTCCAGCCACAGGGGGCAGCATCCTCCCATCGATCCCTCTGTTTCCTCCCATTGCAACAGGACCCAGCCCCTCCTCAGCCACGAGTCCCTCTGACCAACACCTCCTCCAGCAGATGTTACAGATGTTCGCAGGCGGAAGGCCACCTGTATGTTTTATCTAATTGCAGGAATTTGTTGTGTTTTCCATATTCAGAGCCACATTTATTTTTGTGGATTGTTGGTGTTTTTCCTTTGAGACCCAAAGATGATAATAATACGACTCAATTTGTTTTCATCAAATATGAATTAATGGATTTAACATGAAAAATGAGTTTAATCGGAAAAAGTGAAGAAAGGATGTTGAAGTGAAAGTTCTGGAATAAATTAACATAAATTCAGCTCAGTTGGAGTGTATTGTGTAATAAACAAGTAGAAAAAAAGTAGGGACAGTTTAAAGTTGCATTTATATTTTTTGTTCAAAGTAAAAGAGAAGACCTGAAGGGAGTTGAAGTTTAAATACTGAAAGCAAATTAAGTGTCAGAGATAAAAGCGCTTAAATTGTTAGTAAACTAAGTTAATGAGTTTAGTGAAAAGTCTGACCGCTTAAAATATGACATTGTTGATGAAGTGAGATTAAGTAGAAATAGTGCTTAAAGTGCTCAATGTCAGTTTGTTTATATTTCGAAAAGCAAATGTTTCAGAATCGACTAGTGTGAGGAAATATTTGGTGTATTTTGTCTCCTCACTCATCAGATATTGCCTGTAATAGAAGAAGTCCTCCTTTGTAAATACGCAGCATCTGATTCTAACCTCATGCATTGTCTCCAGAACTCGCAGCTTCAGACTCCCGAGGTTCGTTTCCAGCAGCAGCTCGACCAGCTCAACACTATGGGCTTCATCGACCGACAAGCCAACTTGCAGGCACTCATCGCCACGGGAGGGGACGTCAACGCCGCCATCGAGAGACTCCTGACCTAACTCCCTCAGGGTGGAAGACAGGCTGTGGACTGGTAATGGGGAAATTTTTAAAGAAGTTGACATGTGAACGTAGTCCCACATCAAACGCAAGTCTGACCTGACACCCAGATATCACTTATTATCTCGCTGATCTATAAATCATAGGAAGTATAAACGGGCAGGTTGACGATGGTCGTTGTAGGTTTTTAACAGAATTGGCCCTCTGCTGTGGTAGCACTGCTGCTGTTAAAGTGACGCCACAACTATCACTGCCAACGGCCGATAAGTTACTCCTGCCAGGGAAGCCGGAGGTGATTTCTGACATGACAAGTGCTCATTCACTGGAGGTTACCAAGGAATTCACTTTTAATTGTTACTTAGAATTACATTATTTAATTTTAACAGATTGTCTTTACGTTGTTGGATGAAGATTTTTTTTTCAAATTATTTGGTTGTTGTTACAGTAGGTTGGGTAATTAATTCTGTGCTCTCGGCTTGTTTTTACATTTTTAGTTTCGTCCTCTTCCCTGGTATTTATCTAAATTATCCATTCAAAGTTTTTTCTTTTTTTTTTACCCTGACAGGTGCTTGGCATCGCTGCCTAAATATGTTAGGATTGGATTTGGATTCCGAGACCGCGTGTGTGCGTGCATGGGCAGACAAGGGTTGGACAATGGGAAAACTGTCAGATTTTCCTCAGGTACATTTGTCAGGTTTTTCATTTGCAGAATTAGCCAAAATGGTAATTTCCATCTTTGAATCTATAAACTGTTCTTGAAGCCCCAGACTCACAGTATCACCTTAAAATAACCACACATTACCCAATTTTAGTAAAGACCACATCATTGGAATTTACTTTCTAAGCAAACCGGTTTGGCTCCAGAGGATTTCCTGTCGATTGAAAGTCTAAAAGTAAATACATTTCAACTTCCAAACATTCATTTAGATTTTTTTGTTGTAAATTATAAAATGGTGTCTCTAATAAGTGTCAATGCCCTAATGATACTGTGATTAATTGTGGTTATGAGTCCAAATACAATGTTGCCACGTTAAATAATCTGTGAAATCTATTGTTGCATGTCTCCCTGTGTGGACGAAGTAGCCAACGTTTTTTTTTGTTTGTTTTTTTCAGCCCAATAAATGATTTACAATTTTTCTTGTGTATTCTGAACGTTTGTGAATGATTTACTTTGGAAATTAAATCTGACTGCTATGGTATGTTAAATTTAATCCTTGATTGAAATTTCTGTTTCTCCTTGCAATATATGTTTTTGTCTGAAGCCTGTAACAAAGTTTGCTGTGACCAGTGATATCCGAAAGGTTTCAAGTAGGTCAATATATCTCCTTTAGAAATCAATTTAAATAATGTAATAGTCACTAATGGTAATCTGTACAGTTATACGCAGAGGAAGAATTTAATTAAGTAAATGTAATTTATCAGAAATACTATTCCAGTAATCATAAAAGTATATATTGTGCCTTTATTAAATATAACAACTGTTTTACTTATTAAAAGTAAAATTACCTTTTTTCTTGTTGTCACACTTTTTAAAAAAATGCGTGTTACATTTTTGAATGTGCTCTGAAAGGTTGGATGGTTTTATATTGGAGCTTCTATAATTGTACGAATGTTGGTCTGTGAAGAGTATAAACAGATCATTTTATTTATTTATATATATATAGATGTAGATATATCTATATATAGATAGATATTTCTATAGATATCTATATATAGAGAGCTCTCTCTATATATAGATATATCTCACTAAATGTAATCAGCCTCCCACAAATGTAAATACTCAAACTTAATACACGTAATACTTTCGCTTACGTCATATAGTAAATGCCTACAATTCCCACAATGCAATTGAGAACGCAACCGGAAATGAAAGAACGTCAGCTGACTGCTTGTGTTTAGTTGAGTTTGTTCATGACAGTTTCGGGTCCTTCCACTCGCGGTTAAAAACACGCATGTTAAGTCGCTATGTTGCGACCAAAAGCCTTGACGCAGGTTCTCAGCCAAGCGAACACAAACGGAGTCCAGAGTACCCTGTGAGTATACTGCGAGTACACAGAGTACTCTGTGAGTACTGCTAGCTAGCCAGTGCTACTTGGTGCAGGAGTATTGTGGCTTTTGACCAGTATACAATTTGTTGTTATATACAACTGTTTTTTGTTTTTTGTTTTTTTACTTTTAAAGGAAACACAAAACGTCTGCACACGTTATATAATATCTCATCCCGCGATAACAACTACATTAGAGAAATACTATTAAAATCAACTACATGTTTTACTGTGATTAGCTATCTATATCTCTTAGCAATATGATGATGATATCACAACATCTTGTAAAGCTCAACCTTGTTTGCATGGAGCATGTTTTGCTGGATGGAGATTGTTTGGATGTAGACTCGCTCATTTGCTCAGAGTTTAGCTCCATTTCTTACTTAAATCAGTTCCTGCATTTCCACAGATGCTTTCATTTGTTATGTTTTGTACAGTGTTACGATCTCTTGGTTTTAGGGTCAGTTCTATTTCATTTATTGTAGCTCTTACATCTAGTTTAATTGAACTGGCCAAGACTAAAGATAAAGTGCAACATACTTTATATCAATCATGTCCCACAGACTGGGTATACTATGATTATAAAGCAAAAAAGAGACTTAACTTTGTGAGTGAGCGTGCTTCAGCTTATGACCTTATTATTTGAAATGAAGAGTTAAGGTTGTTGTAATTATATTGGTCTGTTTGTATACCTAAAGTTTGCCGTGTGTCAAATGATTACTTTTTAAAAAGGACTACTAACTCTCCAAGTAGAATCAATCCATACAATAACAGTCTTTCGTAAAATAATTTCACATGTTCATCTGCTGGATACTGAAACATGCAATATTTACATTTTCCATCAGCCTACTGAATAATGAAGGTTCACTTCTGGCTTACTCCGGCTACGGGGACACTGACGCGCGAGTGACGGCCGCCATTGCAAGCAACATCTGGGCGGCCTATGACAAGAATGGCCACCAAGCCTTTAACGAAGACAAACTCAAATTTATTCTCATGGATTGTATGGTACGTAGTGCATTTCCTCCAATATCATTACCAGTTGTTCTCAGGTATGTGATCAGTGTGTGAGATGGGAACGATGTGACCTGGGGCACTTTCTCTTTTTTGTTTTTCCTCCCTCTCTCAGGAGGGGAGAGTGGCCATCACTCGTGTAGCCAACCTACTACTGTGTATGTACGCCAAAGAGACGGTGGGCTTTGGAATGCTCAAAGCCAAGGTGAGAGTTCTTCAGTAGTCGGTGGTTTCCCGTACAGCCGGTATCCTGAATTCATTGCCATGGTGTTTGGCTTGGCTGTACTTGCTAAGCTCATTTGTATATCGAGGTTTAACGCACACGCTTGTAATGTGGCCTTTGAGGGTCTCCAATCAATTGTCTTGTTTGGTCCGGTCAGCAGTCCAAAACTCAAAGATATTCAATACAGTCTTCATCTTGACATAATTTAAAACCAATCATGTAATATTGAGTAAGCCTTATAGTCCAGCTTGTATGCTATAACGCATAAGGCTAATCCTGCATCCCCCGTCACTCTGAATGCAGCCTTTGTAATGGTATGGCAACAGCCACAATCAGAGGCACTATGTTTTTTGGGGTTGTGCGTCTATCCCACTATCGCGAACCCTTTCAAATCTGGCACAAACGTCCACTTTGACTCGTAAATGGGCAGATTAGAATTTGATGGTAAAAAGTCGCCGTGACCTCGTAATACAAGTTTTTGGCCCGAACTCATGCACTAATCATGACACTTTCACACGAACGTCAAAAATGATAAGTAGATGGAGCAATGCCATTTTGGTCAGATGGATGTGAACTGCGACTTGACTGGTTGGCAGTAATTCTAGTAAACCTTGTCCTCTGTATGTTGTGTTTATAGGCAGAGGCCCTGGTTCAGTACCTGGAGGAACCGTTAACCCAAGTGGCGGCATCATAGTAGAGGAGTGACTGATGCCCTGCCTGATGATTCTGTCGGCCTTGGGGAAGGGGGGAAAGCATCATAAGATTCAGGTCATTCACAGACGACTGTAACATTCTGTGTACATGCAGACATCTATGAGTGAGTGTGCCGGGTGAAGAGGAGAGGGGAGGGGGGGGGGGCAGGCAGTGTATTTATAATCATAGTAATAAAACCAATAACTTGTGTGAGTTTTTAACATTTTGTCTTCCCTCGTGATGCTTGTTTTCTTCTCATGGTCTGTTCAGAAAATCCACTTACATTGTCAATAGGAAGTCTGAGTGTACAGCAGCTGAGAGGTTTCCATTATTCAACTTTTCCCCCGCTTCATTATTTCATTTGCAGTTTTAGTTCAGCCTGTCGGAGGAGTAAAGTGGTTTGTGGGAAACTTTCATAAAGATGTCTGTCTGATCAAATGCAGTGAAAATGATTTGTTACATTTAGTTTCAAAGTTGTCAAATAAATGTAATTTTGATTAATATTCACTTTTTTATTTTGTGTTTATGCTTTGAACTGAGTGCTTGGTGTGAGTGGGCTATTACTATGTATGTATGTATCTATGTATGTATGTGTGTGTGTGTGTGTGTGTGTGTATATATATATATATATATATATATATATATATATATATATATATATATATTTATTTATTTATTTATTTATTTATTTAGTCCTAGGCTTTGAAAGCACCCATATTTTTAGTGTTCTCTTACACAAACGTTAATGATTTAGTGTCAAATTCAAAAAGAAAGCTTGAGAGAACATCTTAAATCAGAAGCACTTTAGATGTATTTTGTATTGGCTACACATCATTACCCGTTAACAAAACTCAGCATTATTAGGAATGGATTCATCAGGAACGTCCTCATGTTGTTATTTTGAGCCGATTGGAAAAATTATTATATTTCCATGATGCAATCTCTCATGATAGGTTTTTATTTGAACAGACTTTTGACTCACTGTCTGTGTCCTCATTTGCCTTAGCTTAAATTAATATTACTAGAATCATTTGAATAGCCTAATGATTTACTAACTGAAAAACTGGTAATTCGGAGTGTAGTTCAATTATAGATTTAAATTCGACAGACTAGAACATGATTTCATCTACATGTCAGTTAGAAACGAGCGTGGACAATCACATAAAACATATTGATGACTTAATGCTAAATATGTAAGACCAGGAGCCTAAAATGCTAAACAGCCAGTTAACCATGACGGGGCTGAAAAGTCAAATCAATGATGTTATAGTGCATTTATGGCCCAGAACACAAAAGCTAAGACTCCGTACAGTTTGAGTGACTTTGACCTCTTATGAGGTCGATGAGATCGTCAATAAAGGACGATGAAAGATGTTTGATAAGATAACTTAAAAATATCCTGTCCCAAAGTTAAAGAAACTACACATAAGATAAATGATCTTCTCTTTTGAAAATGCATTAGTCTGTGTGACCACAGAGGATCAAAGAGAAACAACACACATGAGGACATTACAGCAGAGTCTGATCAAACCTTTGCAACATTACAGAAAACCCACATGAACTCTGATTCAGGGTATTTTTTTTTAACCTTGTGATGATGATGATGAGCAGTGAGACTTGCTTCCTGCTTCCTGCTTCCTGCATCCAGTAATTGGATTGGTCCAGCAGGAGGCGCCTGACAGCCCCTCTCAGCTGTACCTGCTTAGTCGTCCCACCTGTCCAACCTGCCCTGCATTAAGACACACCTCTGCAGCTGCCCCACCACTCCCTGACACAAGCCCCGCCTGCTGCAGCAGAACAGCAACCTGGATACACACAGCATGTCTTGTTTAAACAAGCCAGCTTTCCAACACAGATAGCAAAGGGTAGTGAAGGGCAGAAAAGCTGACGACCGGCATTCATGTGTCAAAACATTTCTTCAACCACAGTGTTTCCTGAAGCCTGAGAATCTGAGGAGGAGGCTGTGTTGTGGTTGGTGTGAGTCAGTGTCGTCTTACATCCCGACCTGCAGATCAGTCTGTGAGTGCTGGAGACGCGGCAGTAAACTGAGGGGCGGCAACACTGAATGGACAGAACATGGGGTCAGATGAGGCCTACAACTTTGTCTTTAAGGGTGAGTGCATGCTCTCCTGCTTGCTGGATTTGATCCCTTTGTACATCCTTAAAGTCCATGAAAGGAGTTATTCTGTGGTGTTCCTTTGTCCTTCAAATTATACTTCCTTGTTTATTATTAACTTGCCTATTTCCAGGAACAGGAACATGTGCTGTGTGGCAACAGAATGCAACATATCTTTTATATTTAACAGCTTAGTATGATGTCCAATACATGGTAATACATTGCTTAGACAACCAACAGCCTGAACATATGTGTCTGTGTGTTCAGTCAGCTGTTTAGGTAAATATTGCATGCTGGTATTTTTTAAATTTTAAATCTCCTCATGTGAGTTTCATTCTTACTATGGTGAAGGATACTACAATCACGTTGTCCCTGTGTGAGTGAGCAGGCATAGCATGCTACAGGTTAATGTTGAAACCAAGGTGTATACTTTAATTGCTGCTTATCTGTAGCAGTCCATACAGAAACAATGGCGTAACTTGGAGTGTCTGGTTTAAAGCCCTGTATCGGTGGCAAAAGACAAAGTGCGACACTCATGCAGGAGTGCAATTCTTACAGTCGGAAAAAGTGTTGGACCTGAATTATTACGTTCTTTGAAGAGAAGCAGCTTGTGCCACTCACACTATTCATTCTGCACTCAGCTTACATGGCACAGTAATCACGTCTTATATGCAGCTGGTTGAGGTACCAGATGGCTCTTCGGAGATGTACAAGAGAAGTGAAAGTCATTCAGAGATGTGATTTGGTTCAGGTACAGTGATTTGACTTTTGGGTACAAAGTGCCATGTTGATAAAAGGCACTGCAGGTGAATATTACATCCAAAGTAACTCCTCCTGCATCAAGGAGTGAGACAGGTCCTGTCTATCTCTTAGCTGTCAACTATCAGAGCTATGCAGAAATGCCAACAAATACTTTACATTAGTGTTATAGTCTTGTGCTTTATTCATGTTTAATCATTATTTAATCCATCCAAGAAACCAACGAGCACATCTCTGGTCAATACAAGATGTGAAGTGGTACTCTTGCGTGATTCTTTGTGGAGAAACTCAGTGTTTCTTCACAAGTGTTTATTTCTTAATAAGAGGACAGCTTTGTACATTACATCATCTTCAGGACAGGTTATAACACCCTCTCTTCTTGAATTATAAAACTGAATATTTCAACATTTTGGGAAATATGCCTGTTTGATTTCTTGCTGAGCGTTAGATGAGAAGATTGATGCTCTGATATTTGTACAGTAAATATGAAGTGGCTTGCATTGTGTAGTATAAAGACTGGAAATGGGGAAGCTTTGTTAAAATGCAACTAAATCTGTCTACAACCACTTCTAAAACTCACGTATCAACACATTATATTTCACTGGCTTAATCTGTGCAAAGAGGGAAGAGTAAAAATATCAAGTTGTGGTTTTACTGGATGAGGTGCAGGGCCGATTCCCCACAAGTTGTCCAACCTCCACTGCCTCCAGGTCTTTAAGCTAAGCTAAGCTAACTGCCTGCTCGGTGTATACTCCATATTTGATAAACAATAATTGATCCTCTCGTCTAACTCTCTTTTTCACAACATATTTAGCTGTTCCCTTAATGTCGGAATAGAAGGAGCACTCACTACTCCAGCGCTCCGTGTGGGATGTATAGAGCGTATAGTCTCAAAGGTACGAGCAGGTTTTCATTCCTCCAGCGATTCACAGATCGCTCACAGAAACTAATCTATAAAATTTGATTCTGTATCGAGTTTGTTTGGAGAGTATGCCTGCACCACAGCACACACGTTGGAGAAGAGCATTTGAGTTTCAAGTTATATATCGTCACATTCTCAACAATTACAGCGAAGCAGTCGTTGGCAATACAATATATTACATCTCAGGCTCCATCCAACAAATACACATTAAATATGTGTAAAAAGAAAATCACACTTGAAAAAAATTTGAATCTAAGACATGAAATACAGCAGAAGTATGAATAATGAAGTATGAATAACTATAACAAATATGCAATAAAACACACAGGTAAACTGCACTTTACAGATGTAAAAGGGTTTAAAACTATCAGTAAAAGTATAAAAGAAAAAATGTCACAGTAGATGGAGATGCTGCAGTTGTGTGCAGTTGTCTTTTTGCCAGAAGAACTCTTTCCTACGACTACAACTGGAGACCAGAGATTTAAAGTGAATTTACAAACTAATAAACATATGCTTGTGTACTATACCATGGGGTTAAACAATTTTTTAAAACTCCAATTTGTTTTAATATCGACTATAAAACATTAATTAATATGTAGCACATCAGAATGAAGCTGTTGAATATATACCCTGAACTGAACACAGAAGTTAATTTCCAAAAGGAAAACATAATCCTCGCTGCATCAAGTTCTTCCTGAGAATCAACAGACCAGACTTGAAGGCCTCTTGTCCTGTATCGCCATAGAAACCTGGGGTGGGAATTGTTTGCGTAAGAAGTTACTGAGTAGTGGAGGAGACGAGGGGGAGGACGGGCATTCTCACCTCACCCACTGGAGGAGAAAGCAGTGCAGCGATCTGGCTGCAGAGTGAACAATTACCTAAAACGAGCAAAAGCAGAATAACTTGTCAAACATTCTCTGCCGTGTCTTTAAACGTCAGGTTAGCCATACTGGAAGTCAGAGTGCACCTTTATGGGAGGCTGCACCTGTTTTAGCTGTTGTTCTGCAACCGGTGAATAGGGAAGAAATGATTCGTGAACTCCAACTGAAGTTCATTCTCGACCTTGGAAACAGCGGTTCAGAAATAAATATTCTCCACAAGGTCCGTTTAGTGGCTGCTGGCACTTTTAATCTCACCCTCTTCATCAACAGATGGGGTTTTCCCAGTTGTCAAGGAATTGTTCATGTTTTTCGGAGCAGGACCTCTCGTCCACGTTGAGGTGCAAAGTTTAATCTCAACCTTGGAAAATAAAACATTCAGAAAACACTAGAAGGTTCATTTAGCAACTGTTCCGGCACTTTAAATCACATCACATGATCTTCATCAGCAGATTACATGGCGGCTCTTGGGGGTTTTTTTTTATTTGCCGGTGGCGGAACAAGTATTTAGGTCCTTTACTTAAGTAAAAATGCCATATTACAAGTAAAGGCCCCCATTCAAAATCTCAATGTAAGTAAAAGTGCAAAAGTTAGTAGCATAATATTCTATACCAAAAAATACAATTACTATGAAAATAAACCCATTCAGATTTGTATATTTCTCATATAAAACTTTTTTTGAAAACTTTTTATCAAAAATGTATAAAGGTAAATAACCACATACCAATATCTCAAAAGCTCACTCATAAACGCATACTATCTAGTTGTTTTAATCCATACAAAATCTGAAAATCAAAATGTGTAGTTTTAGTTGCGTGAAGACTGAAAACCTGACTCACCTACTTCCGTCTCTCGAAGCTTGTTGCACATAACTGCCGTAGAACCAAAACAGATTTAACAAACAAGATGCGGCGTTGTGTTGGTCTGTGCATCTGTTTTTTACTCTTCGGCTATCTGTTTCCTACAGTGTCCAGTCTTTATGCTAAGCTAAGCTAGCATAAAGACAAACATGACAGTGGTATCAAGCTTGTCCTTTTAGTCTTGGCAAGAAAGCAAAGCATATTTTCCGAAACGCCCAACTCTTGTTTTAACTCTCATCATCACATCCTACTCCATATTTGATATCTGGTGGAGATGTCACAAGAACTTGGATTATTTTCTCAGTGTTCACAAGCTCACACGCCTCGGCAGTAAGCTGTGACTTTGTCTTATTCACTTGTGCAGAGATCCCAGTGCCTCTGTGTTTTCACAGTGTGGTCATATTTTCCTATCTGTGCCAATTAAGCCAAGCCTTTCTTTCATTCTGAGTCAGCCACTAACAACTGAAAGCCAAACATTAGTCAGTGAACTGGAGAAAAAGGGGGTGTCTCTGTTATTTCCCGTCCTGTTTACCCAGTAGGTCCTTCTGACCAAGATGAAAGGCAGTGGCAGCCTAACTTGTTCCACCTGATGTAGGATAACCTTACACTCTCAGTGACTGCTTTATTTCCTGAAATAAAGGTTCACTTGTTTAAATGTTTTTAGTTTTGTGTATTTGTCCTCGTGATCTTTTGGAGAAATTAAGATTTCCTAAACATCAGTAACTTAAATCTAAAGTAAGGCCTGACTTATCGTTATGCTGCAAGGCTTCAATGTTCGATACAAAATAATGCCATAACAATTAAATTAAATAATTTGGAAAATTACAGACAAATGTAAAAGAGAGTTGAAGATTATAAAGTCTTCTACTGCTGCAACTGCATCTCTGCCTCGACTAGTTTCAAGCCTGTGCATTGCTTTCTTTACTTGGCAGCTTTACCCCTTCCTGTCTAAATGAAAAAATAAATCAATTAAAGATTCGGCATCTCACCAGTGCATGCTGGGACAGGCCACAGCCCAAGTTATCTCCTTACCGATCAATAATCTGGTGTAGTCTGTTGCAAGCCAACGCCAGTGTTTCACCAGTATTTTACTCAACATGTTTTTTCTCCTCGTTATTTGTTCGGCAAGCTTGACATAAAACATGAACACATGAAAACAAGTAATTTAACATGAAGGTGTGGTGCTATTTTTTAAAATAGGACATCATAATAATAGTGTAATTATCCCCAGTATTAGACGGCTAAGAATGAGGATTTACGGGGCAACCAAGAAAGACACGCCTTGACCAAAAGCTGTCAAGCATGAAGTGGACGCCCAGGATAAGACTCTGTGAATGAGGCTCGTCTCCTTTACCCAGGAAATGTCAGTCAGTTTACAACTAAACCCAAACACAGAAGTATAAAAAAGACATTTGCGTTGCCTGCGTTTTGTGTCCTCCGCAGTGGTTCTAATTGGAGAATCTGGTGTAGGAAAGAGCAATCTGCTGTCCCGCTTCACCAAAAATGAGTTCAACCATGACAGCCGCACAACCATCGGGGTGGAGTTCAGCACACGGACAACGCAGCTCAGCGGCTTCACCATCAAGGCCCAGATCTGGGACACGGCCGGACTGGAGCGATACCGGGCCATCACTTCTGCGTGAGTGTCAAGATCCATCTATCACATATTTAGTCCATCCACCTTTTGTTCAACTGTCCCTATTACTTGTTGATCACCTACATCTGAATAGTCCACTTGGGGCACCTGGTCATGTAAAGAGAAAGGAAAGCCCCTTAAAATGATCTCCGCCAGGAAGGGTATGCAATTGGTCGTGTGCGTGAGTGAGTGTGCACTTGTGGCACTTGTGTGTCTGTCCACTGTTAACCTCACATTCAGCTGCAGCAAACTGCATTATGTTTGCGGATGCTCGAGAATTGACTCACAGTTTTTCAAAAATACCCTTTATTGCCTGTTTTATACTACAATTGACGGCTTGCTGACTGCTCACTCGTTACTCCTAATTGGCCCTCGGGTAGGGTCTGCGAGTGACAACACAGCTGGGTGCATCACCGCAGTGGGGTTGATGTTTTCGATGGTGTGTTTGGCATTCAGCTATAACAACTAACGGAACATCAGTACACACAATCCACATCGCCACCACTCATCCACAGCTAAGTGGGCAGACATCTTGGTGAGTTTAATTTAGTGTTTGGCAAGATTGTATAAAATGTCTTATGCGAAGACTTTGAGCCAATTGCCTGCAAACATTGCCATCTGTCTTTGAGTTGATCCAATGAAATGTGTTTTAAAGCTCATTAGTGTCGCGACGGATCGTTTTCATTCAATCACATAATACCACATTGGTCGTTGCAGATGCACCTGGTGGAGATCATGTATTGTGGTTATAATATTTCATGGTCTTACTGTCAGTAAAGACATCAAATTCTATTTGTAATCCATAAATATTTCCTGCTGCTTTATTGTTGATCATCAGTGCTAAATGTACTCTCTGTAGTAGAGGTAAGCCAGAAGTCAGTTAGCGCAGCATCAAGACAATGGGGGTAAACAGTTAGCCGACTGCAGGTACAGCATTCATTGGCTATTGTCTGTTTGCACAACTGCTTGGTTCTGTTTTGAAAACACTGAACCTAAAAGTCCCAATTAGTGGAGATGATGATGGTTTTGCATCATCCCTTTCTGACTAACACAAGTATTGTGTCTGTTCATGAATAATCTGCCTCCTGTAACACAGTGTGCATTTCTTCGTGTGTTATTAATTTGTACTTTAGGGTTGCATACATGTTTTGAGGGAAATTGCATTTTCAAGCATCCTCACCTTTTCAAGCAGACACACAGAAATACAGAAAAAAAATATCAACATTTCTTGCTTGCGTTCTTGCTCCACAGTTGTTGAGCAACCTGTAAATCGACAACAAGGTGGTGTCGTTATCAGCCAAAACACACGCAAGGACAGGAACTTTCACACTACCTGAACAACCAGCACATTCTGGTCTAGTCAGTTCCCAATTGACACACTCAAGTTCTAAAATCCAACTGGTTTGAGCGGAGACCTTTGTTTGAACACTCAGCGAGTCTCTAACTGAGGGCGCACTTGATTCATTCTTCTTTTTAATTAAACTAAAAGGATTAACAGTGTAGAAATTGGTTTTAAAACAATAGAACCATGTCAATTTTATTTTTAAGACATGGAAAAATCAGAGGATATGCTACGGCGCTGGATTAGTTCTTTTTTGACAGCTTGGATTTTGGTGTAATTACTTGCAGACTTATTCCAGTATGCAAATTTTCACTCCCATGGAATTTCCCATTTGTGCTGTAACAAGCATCTAAAACCTATTAAAGCGGAATTAAGGACATTGCTGGAAGAGTGGAGCAGAGATATAATTGTGAAGAAGTATTGATTGGTTCAGGAATTCAGCGCAATAGTCAGACATTGTGTTTTTTTGGTTGACAGCAGCTGCCTATTCTCAATGAAGATATAAAACCATTCTAAAAGCGATAATTAATATTATTATTATAACAATGGTGTACATGTGTGTTTTGAGGAATGGGCTTACTCTCCGTGATGAGCCTGGGAGAAGTATTTCACTCAGCTATGCGGAACATTATGGCATCTCTAAACGTCAACTTCACTGTTTTGGTT
Organism: Clinocottus analis; assembly: GCF_023055335.1. Taxonomy (NCBI): domain Eukaryota; kingdom Metazoa; phylum Chordata; class Actinopteri; order Perciformes; family Cottidae; genus Clinocottus; species Clinocottus analis. The sequence goes on along the minus strand of NW_027176251.1, from coordinate 11,362,775 downwards.
CACTGGTCTTACAGCATATTTTTTCTACAGCACCTATAAAGCCTCTGTAAACGATCTGCTCAGCACCAAACAGCAGGCAGACACAGTTAGTAACTCGCCGGTGAACATAGTGGAGCATTTAGCAGCTAAAGAGACAGATATATTCCTCAGGAGGTAGAGGAGACCAAAAACAAAGCTAAAAACTGGTAAATGTTAGTCCTAAATTCATTGTTTGGTCAAAAGCATGACACCAAATTAATGATTATGTTGCTCCTTTACTTCTGAACGTGTATCTATTTGTTAACAAGTTTCCCATATCAACTTAAAATGTGATCATATGTACATGTTGTGCCAACAACTTTTTATTTTTTCTCGCTTCTTCCAAATAGCCAAATGTATCTGTTATTACAGGTTTTTGTGTTTGTGTGTGTAGATTGTTAATGTTTTGCTTCATTTCATTATTGTTACTTTTGTTATATTAAATTGCCTTAGTTTAAATTCACAGACACTGTCCCTAAAGTATTTTACAAAGAAGAGACACCTAAATGTCACATAAGGAGTAACTGTAAAGTCAATCTCCTCCGAACAGATATTACAGAGGTGCAGTTGGAGCCCTGCTGGTCTATGACATCACGAAGCACCTCACCTATGAGAGTGTGGAGCGCTGGCTGAAGGAGCTGTACGACCACGCTGACCCCCACATTGTGGTCATGCTGGTGGGCAACAAGACTGACCTGGAATCAGAAAGGTCTGTGCCCAGCGAAGAGGCAAAGGACTTCGCAGGTACAACGTCCACAGCTGTTACCACTGTGCTGGAACTTACTGCATTTCTGTGTTCATTAGTTTTTATGAGGATTGTAGATAATGTAAATTAGTCTGCTCACCAAACTGTAAAACCTGTCAATGTGATAAAGATTCATTGCGGGAATACATCATTAAAGTGACACTACACAGGAAAAAAGAGGTCATTTTGCCAAAATTACTATTATTTTCCTCTAAAGCGTAATTCCTAGCCGTAGCCAGTAGAGTAGGAGCAAATATTCAGAATAAAATCTATTTTAGTAAAACACCGGGTCACGCCCACCACGCTTCCTTAAGTTAGAATTAAATCCAATTCTAATATTATCGTGTAGAGTTAAATATAAACACTGAATAGAATAAAAAATACTCTTAAGTCTGAGGCAAGAGTAGATTTTAAACTATTTAGACTGGGACCAAATGTTGTACTTTTTAAAGTATTTTCTTCTCCCACTTGAGTCAAATTTACTTTGACAAAGTTACTGTGTAGTCAGAAAACCACTACTAATGTAGCTTATTTGTATTTTCTAGAAAAGAATGGTCTTCTGTTTCTTGAGACGTCTGCTTTGGAGTCAACTAACGTGGAGGCAGCGTTCAACAATGTCCTAACAGGTAATTCATTGTAATGTGTTTAGCTTCTATTTGGTTAAAAGCTGTTAGCCAGATGAAACTTATTATTCTTTACCAATGTAGAACGGTTATTTTTTTTTGTTTACAAACTGTGTGGTTGATATAGTTCGCTGCTTGTCAGCAATCCCTGATCATTTCCTGGGTTTATTCGTATTTTCAGCTCTGAATGGCTTTCTCTTGTTTTCATGAAGATATGCATCCTCATGAATATAGATGATGTGGATTAGATACACACATTTTCCCATAAACATACTTAAATTAGGCTGCACCTTGTGACCCTGAATTTAACCTCAGCTCCATCTCCTCAGCTCATTGAGCTTTGGTTGGAAATTAACAACTTCAATGATTTATTTATTTTAGAGTATTACTGTTCTAAGTATGGCTTGTTTTATAGTATTTGTTCAATTTTTTAGCTCTCAAAGTTTGTAAATGTTCTTTATATATATATATATATATATATATATATATATATATATATATATATATATTTTTTTTTTTTTCTGCCACAGAAATTCACCGGAAGGCGAACAGTAAGGAAGTGGTTCGGAGCCCTATCAGTGCTGTGTCCTTAAGTAGCTCCAGCGCAGAAAACACAGAGGAGGGGAAACCCTGCTGCAGGAACATCTGATCACAAGCTCCTCCAGGAGCCCCGGGAGCCTCAGCGTGAGCGACAGGTGACCTTCTCCCACAACCCTGTGTTGAGCGTGACGAGAAGCATGCGACAAGGCAACCGTGGGTGCCAATGTAAACGTTTTTTGCTAAAGTGATGTCACTTTGTTGTATAAGTTGTGCAAGCTGCATGATGGCATATTCAAAAGATGATTAATATATGTGAATGAATGTAGCTGGAGTCCAACATCATTCTTTTCAGAGTCCCTGCTGACTATTTAACATAGGTCAAAAGTTACACTGAACCGTGAGACCTGTAAAATTACATATTTATAATCCATGCACAGAATTGGAGTACCGTAGATGCATCACATAACATTTAAATGTAAATGACACATGACTGTTTTATAGTTCTTATTGGTTGGCACTGTGAGCCTTGCTGTCACTGCTGTGCCTGTGCTACAGCTGATGATCGCGGATCAGACTGATTGCAATTCTGTTGAAAAATAAATGATTTATGGAGACCTAGTGCGTGCCATTTGTGTGTTATTATAAAAGATTCAGGCCTTCTTCTGAGAGGACATTTTGACATGTCACAGTAAGAAAAGCTCAGGTGTAAATAATAAAATTATTGATGGGTGAAATCCATTTAGCTTCAGTCTCAGGGTCTTGAGCATGCTGGCTAACTGTCACACTGCCGTGAGTTGACGGAAAGCTGACTCGTCAAAGGTATGCTCTGATGGAAACCTGTAACATTAAAGTAATTATTAGTACCAGATTAGGAAGAGTTACTGCCTGAGCAGCAATTCATTTTGAATGAATAGCTAGTTTTCAATCACAGAAACACACACACACACACACACTTAAATGACAAATAATTTCTGAGGTACGCTCAACTCTCAGGTAAACATTGTTTGTTTTGTGTTTCTGATACAATCCTCTTTTAAACTGGCTGCAGCAGCATAGCAGCATATCGAACTCCATAATGGGGTCTAAAAACTTTGAAGATACAAAGATGTAGAAACCAAAAAATATATTTATAGAGATAAAAGAAAATGTATCTCCGTTTCAACAGAATAGATCAGAAGTATGCAACCTTTTGGAGCATGATATTCATTTTTCTTCTGACTGTGCTCCAATGGTTAACTGGTCGAATTAAAGTTGGCGAAATGATGATATACATAGTGAATAAGTGCATAGACTTCTTTATTAGGCCTGGGAGATACGGTAGAAATGTTTTGTTTTCCGATGACAGGGAAATCAAACTGACTGTCAGTTTTATAAGAAGTTAGTGGATTGCCTGATAAAAGATAGAGAAAACAAGACTTGAACAAATATAACGTGGCCTTTTATCAAACACAAGGTGTCCGCAGGTCCGTATTATCCATATCTGATATCATAAAAACATAAAAGTTCCCCCCTGAGCACATGACAACAGTGTGTACAACCTGTGCACAATCTCATTTTATTGATAAGTTTACACTGACTGCCAAAAGTTAAATTGTCCAATAGTGTTTATAATTAATGTGATTATGTATTTAAATGCACTTTTCATTCTATTGTCAATGTATACATATAATTTTCTACATTGTATATGCAATTATTTCACACATTTCTGGATTAGTATCTTAGATTCTTATATTAGTTTCCAGTAGTTTCTTGTAAGATTGTGTTTTGTGCTGTTGGGAGTAGAAAAGGTAAATCTCAAATATCTAATAAATCAAGCTAATCTTAACCAAATCAGTGTATTTAATGTCACGTTTAATATCCATTTGGATACCTTGAATGACTGAAGTCATCTGATAGCTTTAAATGTCATAAATTTGATTGTCTCAATAAAGTCTAATTATTTAACTATTTCCACTTGAAATGTTCAAACTTGTATTTCATATTGCCACACAGGTGTCTTTCAAGAATGTCAGTATATGATAACTTTAAATAGAAAGAGGAGGAAGCAGAATGTGAATAAACCTCTTTCGTGGTCATTGTCTTTACTTCCTTACTGTTTGTTGTCCATAGACCTCCAGTGTATAGGCCCTTTTCACAGCAGCCATTTTGACATGTCATTGCAGGCTAAACACAGGTGTACTTGATAACATTAGCTATGGTCCTATTCCATTTATGTGGAATAGGACCCTGGGATTGTGCAGGATGGCCAACTGGCATGACAGTGAATGGGACATTTTTATCACAGCAAATAAAGGAATACCTCATGTTTTTAGGGCAACTCACAATTATTTCCATTATGTCATATGCCAGGGTATATTTTCTTATAAACTGTTTTACTATAGGCCAGAATATTGTAAAAATGCCAGTCAAAGGTGATTTGTTTAGTTTTGTCTGAAATATCGTCCAAAACCATAGATAATATCAAAGAGAACCACCACATCCTCACATTTGAGGTGGAATTAGGACATGTTATGAATAGCATTTTGCTGTTAATAAAAAACAAGGTTAAATACAGTATATTTCACCACGTTCAGCTTGGGCCCTATTTTGACACAGCATACAACAACATGAATCAGTTTCAAAATCCTATTTATGAGCAAGTGTCATAGATTTAAGGACATTGCATGAAGTATCAAGTTTATAAAACTATATATTTTTAGATATTAAACTGGGCCCATCTTCATGGACCCACAAACAGAACAGTGTGTCTCCCTGATCAGCTCCATTGCTTACTATGTTGTACCATTTTATTTTTTACTGTACTAGGCTGCTGTGAAACGCGCTGCTGTAAGATATTTGTCATGCCAGCGTTTGCCAGCTGTGCTTTGCTTTGTCGCTAATTAACCTGCGGCTCGATATTACCTGTTGAAGCTCGGGGCCACACACGTCATCAAAGTTAACGCCCAGCGGCACAAATAACAACCGACGGCAGACCGGACCAATCATGTTAAGCTTGGTGACAGGTGTCATCTGCTGTTGACCAATAAGGAGCGAGCGAGGGGCGGGACAAAGAAAACTGACGTTACGTCGTAGCCTCGGTAATGGCAAGTGACAGAGGGCGAGGAAGACGAGGCGAAACTTTTCCATCTACCCGGTTGCCGTTGGATGTTTTTTTTAACAGCGATTATAGCAGCAGTGCCACATTGTTTTACTCCAACATTAGTATTTGTCTAGCGTCGCAGTCGTTTGAGTGAGACTTCACCGTCTGCCGTGTGAGCCTAACTATCACGTTAAAATCGTGTACGGCGCTCCGTCGGTCGCGAAGTAGTTGAAATACACCACAAAGTTTGTTGTACGCAGATACGCCGAAGGAGAGAAGCTATGACCAACCGAGAAGACGAGTATGACTATCTTTTTAAAGGTGAGTAGCTGTTCATCTTCTTGCTAGTTCGCTAAACTTCAACATCCAGCCCTTCACCTGTGAGCAACTGTCACCTGATGCCGACTTGTTCGAGGTGTTGACCCTCGTGCCCGACAACAAGGTGCAGCGCGACATCGGAGACAAAGGCACCTGCTGTTGGCCGCAACTTTGACTGAAGACGTATTATTTCGACGTGATGCGACAGCCGTTCCCCCCATTTTAAAGGCAGCTTTTAAGTACTGTTATGTAAAAGTAGCATCTTTAGTAGAGTCGTCGTCATCTTGCAGGCCGATGATGCTATAGCGTGAGGGGATGCGATGTTGATCAACAAGGGTTTCGGAAAATAACTGTGAGCGTCCATCCGTACTTGCTTGGAAAATACATTGAGTTTGGTTAGTTTTGAAGCTAAGGACTCAATTGTGCATCAGTAGCTTGAACCTAGATACAGGTATTCTTGGCCTTCGCCCCCCCCAACCAGAAAAACATCTCTTTTTTTGTCAATAATATCTTTCACCTGCTCCAATTGTTACACGACCTTCACTTTAATGTTTAACATATCATAATATGATCCAGCCTTATTTATAGATGTACACACGTTTACCTGGTGATATTTTAAACTTTGTCCCTAAAGGCAGAAACATTATACCACAATACTCTAAAGCTACTGTAATTGTAAAAGTGAGTGTTTCTTTATGGCTACCTGGTACAAAAAGTAGTTAACAGTTGAATCTTGTCACAAACAAAGGGGAAATGAAGTGCTCACAGTCTGTTCAATTACAGAACACCAAACAAGCATGTGTTGTCAAACTGGAAATACCTGCATGAAGAGTGTGTATGTGGCCATAGTGTCCCTGAGCATAGAGAAGATGAGATTGACTTACTCACACACTATCAGATAAAATGACATGACTCTCGGTGACCAAATAGAAAATTTGTCTAAATCATGTGCAGCAACGCAAGGACACTGAAAAGGTATCGGCTGCCCTTTATGTATCCGTCTTCTGCATGAACCAGGAAAGACCTAACCTTATTGTCATGACTCTCCTTTGTTCATACAACCTCCTTTTGTCCCTTGCTGTTTGCTAGATAGCCCCTAGTCAAGTTGGGTGAGCTATCAGTGAGTCACATAAACCCAACTGATGGAGAGACGTCGGTGCAGATAACCCGCTGTCCTGCTGAAGCATACCTGTCTCACTCCACTGCTCATGTTCATTTCAGTGACGTGTACGAGCCACATTACTGAGTATTTGTTGTAGGAACCTTTCATTCAAACTGCTTGAATTCAGTTTTATTTCACGATTTAATCTTTTGGGGTTAAAAGCACATAGACTTCAGTGGATATATAGTATGTACACTTTAAAAGTTTTAAATCTCATTGATGTATTTTGATGCCATGAAATCAACACTGATGAGAAAACAGTTATCCCACTTTAATAGAAAGTATATCTTGATGATCGCCAGCATTACATACGGCTTTAATTCTTTAATTTCACATCACTGGAAATGATGTGATGGTTATCACACGGATTCAAGAGATATCAATTAATCTGGCTAAACAGACCGAGATACTAACTCAGATTCTCAATATAATTTAGTTCCATTTTTTTGTTTCTACTGTTCCTTCGGACAGTCATTTTCTGTGCTCGGTCACTAGGTGCAGTTTTGTATAATGTAATAGAGAGGTGTCATAGCTTTTTAGCTGAAGAATGCCCAACCCAACAATAGTGAATGGGTGCGTAATGCAGCCATGATATTAGCCGTCTCATGGCAGAGCACCTTGAAATGGTTGCGTAATGATTTGTGTCCTCCACCCAAGATCTTTTGTCTTTGACGATAGACTACAGAGAATGACAATGTTACATCTTTTTTTTTCAGGGATGTAGGAGAGCCATACTCGTGCCTCATATTTTGATTATTTAAAAGTCTGAATAAGTCAGCCCTAAATATGGACAGGATTCTACTTTTGCCTGTTACACTGTAGTACCACAGACAAACTTTAATACAGTGTTTTCCTTTTTAAAATGAGCAGTATTGCTAAAATGCAAGTGTAGACACGGTGGTCGGTTTGTTAATGCAATTTCAACATTCCATAACGAGTTCCTTTTTCGTAACAGCAGGGTGGTGTGCTGGCGGTGAGTTGGTGTGGTTGGTTCCTTTTGACACACTGACTCACCTGACAATTGTGGAAGTTAAACACTCGCCCTCATAATGCCTGTTTAAGTTATTTTTTATCCAATAGAGGAAACACAGCATCAAAGCTTCTGTTTTTATCGTCATCATTACCCACTAAGCATTAAAGGAATAGCTCTAAATTGTAAATATAGTAACTTACCTCTCTCACTCCATATCAGTAAAAACCCTCCTGAAGTTTGTATGCAAATCAAATCAAAGCAAGGCCAAGCGTATTCATCGTTGATGTTGAATGTAATTGATGTGTATGCTGTGTTTGCTATGTGTAAATGGTGACGCCATAACTAAAGTAATTTAGAGGAAGTGCTTGGCATTTGCACAAACTTCAGCAGAATTTTGGCTCGAGAGTGAGTGCTCAGTTTTAGGCATTGATGTCTGAACGTGTTAGATTTATATTAGATTGTCTTTAAAACGGAAGGACAACTTTACTTATTCAAGTGAATTTAAGCAACCATAATAATTTGACATAATTATAGTCAAGTTCATTTGATAGGTGAAATCTCCAGTGACTCACTGGTTTTACCTGCTCTTAATCTGCAGCTATTTCCTGAAAAGATCAGATGGTTATAATATTTTGTATGCTCAGTAGGCGTGCCATTAGTTTCTGTTGCACCTCGGCTGGGAGCCACACACATGCGTCATTGATGAAACATGCTATCTTATAACACAGAATCAAATCTTTAAAAATATCAACCCAATGGGGTTTTATGACCTATTACACTAGAAGTTCGCCATGAATTGTCCTCTACAGCAACAGCAACAGCAACAAAGTACGTTGATCTGCACAAACACATTGATGTGATGTGTTTTTTCATTCTTGAAAATTAGATTGGTATACAAACAATCAGTCAGGAGTTAAATAGAAAATGATGGTGATTGTTCCTTTTCCTCCTGTAGTGGTGCTGATTGGAGATTCAGGTGTAGGGAAGAGTAATCTGCTGTCCCGCTTCACCCGAAATGAGTTCAACTTGGAGAGCAAGAGCACCATCGGGGTAGAGTTTGCCACACGCAGCATCCAGGTAGAGGGCAAGACCGTCAAGGCTCAGATCTGGGACACAGCTGGCCAGGAGCGATACCGAGCTATCACTTCTGCGTGAGTACATGACCGTAATCATTGAAGCCCTTGTAGAAGCTCTATTACACTGTTGTGGTGTCTGTTGTCTTAGGCTCACTTCCGCACATATGCAGAGATAATAACCACTTCACACAAGTACAAGCTCACTTGAAGAAAATAATGGGTCTTTCAATTAAGTCCAGCGCCCATGCAGACACACAGTGGTTCAAATGAGCATGTTTTTACTATAGATACATACTCGACACAAGAACTTATAAGTGCCTCTTTTACTTCCTCATGCATTGTGCCATTGTTTTATTTTATTCACACTCACATGAGGTTTTCACTGTATTATCAATGTCTGGGGTTGTAGGTTAAGGGTTGTAAACGTCCCACCTAGAGTCATCATCCATCCATGAATTCAGTTTTTAATCATCATTCCTTAAATAATTAAAACGATATATTCCCTGAAGTGATTAATACTATGAGCTTTGTCTGCAGTTTTTTATTGTTTTTATTACGCTTTTATTCCGGGTGTTTCTCAGCCTCAAAACTGGCCGAGCCTATGTGACACACCTCCGAAGAATCCTGAAATCAACAGGCTGTGACGAGAACACGCTTTTTCTGCTTTCATTTATTTAATGTTCACCTCCTCCTGTGTTGTCCAGCTACTACCGTGGAGCAGTTGGAGCTCTCTTGGTTTATGACATTGCCAAGCACCTGACGTATGAAAATGCAGAGCGCTGGCTGAAGGAGCTGCAGGACCATGCAGACAGCAACATAGTCATCATGCTAGTGGGCAACAAAAGTGATCTACGCCACCTGAGGGCGGTGCCGACAGATGAGGCCAAGGCCTTGGCAGGTAGTGTGTGTGTGTGTGTGTGTGTGTGTGTGTGTGTGTGTGTGTGTGTGTGTGTGTGTGTGTGTGTGTGTGTGTGTGTGTGTGTGTGTGTGTGTGTGTGCGTGTGCGTGCGTGCGTGTGTGAAAACAGGTTATTGCCAATTTAAAGTTGTGACAATGAGCATAAATGGACTGAGCTGGACCCTAACTTTAAATAGACTTGTCATTCCTTATAACGTACGTGTGTTGCCAACAGTGATTCCTCTCAGTTTAGTTTTAACTGTTTTGTACACTCATTACCGCTGGGACCTCCCATGTTAGAAATGTTTGCACAACGTACAGGTTTTTACATGAATATGTCCTTGGCTTGAATTCGAGTATATGAAAGCAAGCACACCCCGAGGTCAACAGTACTTGATTTAGATTAATTAAACTTCCATTTATCTCGGCCCAGTGAGAATTTCAAGGCTTTGTTTCAGAGCAGGTTTGTTTGTTACAGCCAGCCTTGCAGTACAATTTTGTCACCTCTTTGACACTCGCATGCTGTTATTTTAGATTAGTTAGGCCATGTGGCTACTCTTAACCTTGAGTTTATTGGCTTTGGTCCGAGTCAATGTTGTACCTGCTTTGACTGGTAAATGACTTTTGGTCGGTCTGTAAGAAAGTTCGTCCTGTTGATTCATGTTGGAGTAAAAATACTCTTTTTCGTTGCTCGGTGAATTCTGTCAGTGCATTCAGATTTGACTGATTTTTGTTTTTCTGCGGCACAAATGTAATTTATGGTGCATAATTTACATAAAGACCATGGTGGTGGACACGTCCATGCAAAGTGTATTGTAATGCCGCCAGTGATGGGTTCTTAAAGAACACATCAGTGGACCAAACCTGATGTCTCACTTGACGGCAGAAAAGAAAATGGAGAAAATGATAGGGATGTATGATTTGTGCCAAAACAATATGTCAATCATTTATTTGCTGTCTATGTCTTCAGAAATGGGACTTGTTTCTTGGTTCCATGTCATATAATTTAGTTTTTGGGTTGTTGGTCAGATCAAGTAAGCATAAAAAAAAACATAGTTTTTGATAGGAATTTCTCCTTCACTGTTTGTTATCGATCTTTTTAATGGAAGACATTTTGACATTTTCCACATTTAAGAATAGATAATTATATGAATGATCAAATTAATGATTGCTGAATTCCATTAAGCTGCTTCGGTTTCAGGGTCCTGGCTCGCTGTCATGACTCACTAGAACACATGAATGCAAAAAAGTTAAAAATTCTGATGCTTTTTAATAAACTATTGATTTCTTATTTTGTTACAGATTAATCATGCGTTAGTGTGTATACACTCTGTGTAATACAGTAGCATAACCCGGCAGACTGTATTATTTGCTAATAAAGGGTTTATGTTGTATTCTTTATTACGTCTTTGTGAATAACATCATTGCGTTTCATCACGTTGTAAATATACAGCAAGCCAGTCAGCTGTCACACAACCCATTAGAGTTTCAATGTACAAAGCAGTTCACTGGGAGCAATCAAACAGGAAGCAGTTGAAATGACTATGCTTCTAGGGGAAACCCTGGAGTGAGTGCATAATGCAAAATAAATCAATCCCTGAATCAGTGTAGTCAGTGTTAATGCCAGTACAACAACACACCTGTGCCCAGTGTAGTTATAAGAGTTCAAAAATAATGTAGGCATTTTACATTTTGTGCATGTGTGTTTTACAGAGAAGCATGGCTTGTCTTTCCTGGAGACGTCGGCGTTAGACTCCTCTAATGTGGAGCTTGCTTTTCAGACTATTCTTACAGGTGAGTTTCATGTACTCTGTGTGTGTGTGTGTGTGTGTGTGTGTGTGCGTGTGCGTGTGCGCGCTGCATGCGTGCGCATGCTGGGTATTGATTTTGCTGAAAGTGTCTCATTTCCATCCAGTCAGTGATGGTTTACATAACAACACTCATCTTCTGCCACTAGATGGCAACAAAATCCATCTTATCAGTTTTCCATGCCCCATCGCTGATGGACAGTCTGTGGTAAGAGCACCACCCGAATATGTTCTACGGACAAATGTGATGGTTTGGCACAATGAAAGAGCACTCAGTCAATCCGTTCTTGTGAGAGCTGCGATGATGTTTGACAATCACTGACCAACCACTAATGGTCTTTGTTTGTGGTCACAAATTCCCGTTGACCCAATGGACCAGATGCATCTGTTGAGGACAAAAATTTGGATACTGGTTCACACACAGATATGTTTTATCAAGTCTGTGAACAGACACACTAACAAGTGCATTAAATGTTGGAGATTTGGTTCAAAAAAAGGGAAACAAGCAATTGTTGTGACTCAGTCAACTCCTGGAGTGTGTAAAGGAGCAGTCCAACAGTGACTGGTGCTTCCACTTCAATTGCTCCAGGGGCCATCAGTCTGCGCCACTTACTGTTTATATCCTGCTTCTGCTCTGTGTTGAATCCCTAGTTGCTTCAGCTTGAATCGTTTGAGACAGTCTGCCCACACCACCACTTCATCAGTTATTTCAAATTCATAAAAACTTCAAACCAACAAGCCTCCTTTCAGCTCATGCAGTTAATTAGCTCGTTAAAGGGAGGAAGAGAGAGGAAGTTAGCTGTGCATTAGCGAGCCAGTTGGAACTGAACTTTAAACCCAGTGAAGCAGAGCAGATGTCACGTGCGTAGATCTCAGCAGCAGACAGATCGTAGGTCAGAGAGTCCTAGCGGATTATGTAGGCGTAGCAGCTCGTGCTGTGTAGGATCTGTAGTAATGAGTCATGGTTCCTCCACCTGATGTGTCACGTCACAGTGAGCCAGGAGTCTTGTTTTTAAACCTTCTTGCTTCATAAGCAGTCCTTATTTTAGGACTTTTTTTGTTCCACATCTGGCTGTAGTTTAGAAGCTAAAGCTGCAGTATGTAACAGTGGGACTGGGTGTCGATTACTAAATGACATTACCAATACCAGTACTCTTAAAGACATACCCATACCAATAGAGTACTTAATTCCATGACTTTATTCCCTACTTGATTCAAAAGCCATCATGTGACTAGAGGCGTTTATTTACTTTGATACTTTACATACTTTTGCACTTAAAGGCTTCTCGGCACGCTGAACTTCTAACTACGTCAAATACAACTCGCTCAACTTCACAACGGCACGGATGTATGGTTGTACAGACAAATACTTATTTTGATACTACCTGGTAGAGGGTTATTTCAGTCAATACCTAAAGGCATCGAGTACCGACACACAGCGTCACCGTAACAGTAAGTCAGAGGCGTGTCTGCATTCGTCCTGCATCCCTCTCTCCGGTTGATCAATTGACTATCCCAAATGGCATCAAAGCTAAAGTTTAGGGAACTGACATTCGGGAATGTATTGAAGAAGCAAATGTTCTTGTCAGATAAAATGCCGGCATGTGCCTACACATGCCAGGATGAATTGCATGCAATCTACCGACGGCAGAGTGTCCCCGCCATATCCTCTCTTTTAAAGCAGCTCCAGCCGATCACTTCTGCATTTCTTCGATTGTATTATCTGGCACGAATAAATAAGTCAGTATCAGCCAAAACAGTGTAAAATGTATCCTGGTCCACAACACCCTTTGCATTCATATTTTGGGATCCCATTTGCAGTTTCCAATGCAAAGAAAAACCAAGTTTTTTTTATTTTCAAGCAGCAGGTAGAGCACGCCACCCAGAACTAGAAATCCAAGCTAAAATTGTGTTTAGTTCTTTCTTGCCTCCAACTCCATCAGTGCCATATCAAATGCCAGCGCTGAATGAAGACACATTTTGTCACTTTCTCTGTCAATATAGCACACATGCAGGAGTTTATCGCAGCCAATCGACTATATTAACCACCAACAGTAATTGAACATTCACATAAAAGGTGGAGACTTTCCCCTTTTTAAGGTCACCTGTGTGTTTGACCAGCTCTTGTCTGCTAAATATATGACTTTATTACATTTTCTGACAAAAGCAAGTCCCACGATGTATAATATTTATTTCGGCTTTGCAATTTTTAATTTAAACTGTATCGCACGTTGCAGCGTTGGGGAATGCCTGAAATGAGACGCGGTACATGACATAACGATGCCAGTTTAGGATGGAAAGAATCCTTCACAGCTGCCAGGAGTCTGGATAGAACAGTTGTTATTCAGTTTTTGCCATGCTGTTTGTCCTTATCCCAATATGTCCCACTGTTGGCTGGATTTGTAGGCATCTACACATAACTCATTCCTTTTCACCCTTCTCTCCATCACAGCCATCTACAACATCGTGTCACAGAGGCAGATGTCAGGGCGAAGTGACTCCGACTTCTCACCGGCTTCCAACGTAGTGCCCATCACGGTTGAGCCCACCCAAAACTCAGCAAATAAGGGCGTCTGCTGCCAGAACAACTGAGGCCTTACCACTGACCTCCTCCTTCACCTCCAGGCAATTGGAGAAACAACCAGATAGACAGAACAGAGACAGACAGATGGACAGGGAGAATGGAGAGACAGGTAGAGATTACCATTTCACACAAGGACAGTTGAGTTGTGCCGGGGTTGGTTTGTCTTTTGTCTTGTTAAGACGCTGTAATACAGTTTGAAGAGGGGGACCAGTAAAGGAGAGCTAGTAAAGGAGTTTAGACGAAGGTTGTGCTGCGGGAGGATTAGTATCAATGGAAAAAAAAACGGGTGCGATGCAACGTACCAAATGCATTAAGCCTTTGAAAGAGGTACATAAGAACTGATTCACAGTCTAATGAAAAATGTAACACATTATGAGGTCCCTTCTGTATCTCATCACGATTTCTGTCTTTCAAAACTGCCCTCCCTTTTTAAAAGCTCTATTTTACAAGCCAGTAAATGCTTTATTTCAGTTTCCCACCACCAGTCTATTGGGCAATAGAAATCCACATCCAAAAGACTGAACTGCAACCCCTCTGTTGTTGCAGTCATTCCCATTTTTCTTAAATGTATAATATTTTGAAAATAATGTTCCTTACGATATTTATTGAACACTAGATTAAGGTCTCCTCTGGCCAAACGGTTTTGCAATTTAACACTATTTGGTTTTGATTTTTCCACACTGATCGTTTTGCAGTAAAGGAAGCTCTCTTGCTTTGTGATGCCCACAATAGTATGTCTGTTTGAAGAAGCTTGTCAAGGCACCTACCCCTCACTTTAAGTCTCTTTTTTTCTTTTCTTCCTAAATGCTAATGGTGGAATTTGGTCAACACTGGTTGGTTAATTCAAGTTGTGTTCCACTCAGAGCAATAACATCCCTTTCTACCAGTGACATGTCATTTCTTTTTGATTGCTTTTGATCTTTGTTTGGGAGGCCTTCCTGCTCTGTGCACACTTTCTACTCTACAGATGAGTCATGCTCTCGCAGCTAACCCATCTCATTTAGAGTTAACACTGTGCCGAGCTCGCATCACAAGTGAATGGGTTAACCGTGTCGCGAGCCGGCCGGTGGGACGGCAGCATTGGCTCTCCCGATGACTGTTTCACCCCTGCCCTGAACCTGTGGGAGAGATCAGGGAATTGGTTTGAATGCATGGACAACCCTGTGCTGCTGCAGCTCCTGCTGCCCGCTTGCTGGGATAGATGGATGGATAATGTTTCAGGGGATGAGTTAGTGAGGGCACTCAGCCCTGCCCTGCTACTGTGGTCTCTGATGTACCCGAGATGGCTTGTTTTACTGTAAGTGAAATCCTCCACTGCCTGCTACCTACTCCTCTGTCTCTCTCCACACTGTATGTAACTGGAACAGGACTCTGCCTTTGGGATCTCCCTGAGGTCTGCCCTCACTCTCACTTGTCTGTATTTCCTGTAGAGGGGGCGGGGGTTGTCTTCGGGGGAGGAGGGGGCAGGATTGGGTTTGTTGGTATCTAATAGTTTAATAGATCGAGGAAAAGGAGAAAGGATGGTAGGGTTAGGCGGGGCTTAATTAAATCCAAAGGTTACGCACACAGATGGTGTTTATCCTGGATATGTGTTTCCACATCAACACTGACTTCTGTTGACTTCACAGGTCTTAAACTGGGTGGTGTAGGTTTTTTAAACATTTATTCTAATATATGTATATTTGGACTGCATATGTATAAATAAATCTCATTTGTTATAACCTGCCTCTTCTCATGTCTCTCTAAGATGTTTGTATTGATGAATCTGGTAGGGGGCAGATTGTATTCACTATATAATTCTCAATGTCCACTGTTATTTAATCTTTGCTGTAAAATTCTAGTTCCTCTGATCACTGGGATTAAAATATGAATAGTCATCATCAAAGGATCACTTTAAGTCATAACAACTCCCCTTTCGAGAACAAAAATGCAATTCTGTCAATTGGAGATCATTTCATTTTTGTTTTATTAGAAACATTTACAATACATCTTGAATCTTGGAAAAATAACAAAGAACCAGAACTAACATGGCGCAGATACAATAATAATAATAATAAAAATGTCCCCAAAAATGTAATTCACAAAAAAAAACATGTGCTATAACAAATAAACCTGCAATATCACATGCCTTGTAAGGGCACGGCAGACTGTAACAGAGTTCAAAGACTTCTTTTTTTCCTTTTTTTTTTCTTTTCCATCCATCAAAGTTGACGGTCAGCCACTGAGGGCCACATTGGCATCCCTCTTTCACTGTTCACAGAGAAACCAGAAACTAATGCCAGCTGATGCTGGCCCAAAAACTAATGCACTACGACCACTATTAGACCGGTATGAAACACCTCTACTGTGCTGGAACATTTGGAAACGCTACCAAAGACAAACTGTCGGACTGTATTGACCCCCTTTGGAAAAGGTTGCGAGTTTCACCAGCGAGCACCACTTCAGTCCCCGTCCTTTTACGTGCAGCAGAAAATGTGCCGTTGTAGTGCTTTATTTCGTCAAGTTTTTTTTTCTCCTCATCTTGATAACTCCTGCACAAACTGAGAACGTCAAGTTAATTCATATGAGGTGCGAAGAGTCTTTCATCACTAACGGGTAACATAGAATACAAAGTCCAACTTTGATGCGGGGACTGAAATGGACTCTTTGTCTGGCTCCAAACTCATGTCAGCTTCCCAAAGAGACTCCCAACTATGAAAATCTACAGAGGAGAAACGGCCCAAGTGCGCCGACGTTAAAGAATAACACGGGCCCTGGGCCATTCCTCCTGTCTAAGTGACCATACAACATACATGCAAGCTAGTACGGTAATGAACCTGTTTTGTGTATATGTGTGCGTCTAGTTACATAGATCTACTACACAGCGCGCCGTTGTCCTCTCCGAGATGCCTCTGCTCGATTCGCACACTTCGCCTAATCAACACATTAGGGGAAAAGTCTCTCATAAAGGCTTCCTTTAAGCTGATTACGCTCCATCGCTATTGATCACAAACTGTCAAAGTAGTAGATGTAGAAAATGTATGAATGAAAGTGTGTGCAAGTTGCGTGTGGTCCCCATTGGCGGGAGGGCCACTGTTGCCTCATTCACACCAAGCAGTCGTAACGTGTTTTATAGGTTTGATAAGTAAAAGCGAGTTTAGATTACAGAGGAAATGAGTTATGCGTTTCAGTCAGTAACATGGGTTAGTTGAAGGGGGGGAGGGGGACGGAAGGGGTTACAGCAAGCAGCACTGCACAAAGAATGCTGATGCAGGAAAAATATATAATTGAGGCACAAAATTGATGCTCTGTGACTAAAATATCTCCAAATTCTAAAAAATATTATATTATTTTCTGTAATTATTCCATTGTGAATGCACGGGTGTTAAAGTAGTGCACGCCTGAAGTTAAAATTTCAGCTATGGGGAACTCTCGCTCCAGTTACTTCACGTGGCGTGAAGTGCACCAAAAAGTCGAGCCCCGATAACTTTCATAAATAAAACTTCTAAACTTCTTTTCTCATTTGACTTATTAGTAGAAACTGACCTCCCTGTGTTTAGAAATATATTAACTTCTTGTCATTTTAATTAAAAAACAAAATGTCTCGAGGTTACTCATAAATATGTTGCTTCATTTTTTTGTACTTTTCATAAATAACATCCAGATACTGACTTTTTTTCCTCTGCTTTCTATGAAATAATAACCCATGTTAGCAAAATAGATTTGAGAAACTGTAATATGTTTTTTTAATTTTTTTTTTTTATTCATTTTAAGTTACTTTCTATAAATGTATGTGGAAGAACTCAAATATAGTCTACGTTGAAAACCTGCTGCAAATTCCTTCCAAAAAACAAACAAAAACTTAAAGCTCACTTGTAAATTGACAAAACAATAAGCATAAGGAGTGCATTGAGTCGAGTGGTCTTTTTTTTGTTTTGTTTTTTTACATTCAAATGCATTTCTTTCTCAATATGGATTTCGACAAGTTGGTACAATTGCTTAAGTGCATCCATTGAAAATAAGGATTTCCTATCACTCCTTAAAAGGAATTCTACATAAATGCATAAAGACCTTTTCATATCAAGAGAAGAAAAACATCAACAGTTTCTACCATTACTATAATAGTAAGCTTAATACAATATTGTAAATAATACTAACAAGAACTTAACGAATCAAATGTCATTGTGAGTCACCCCATCCCTTTGCTGCTCCACTGAATTAAAATGTGTTTCATACTGGGTGAGTTGGACAAATGAAACTTACACCTTAGCATATTCTTAAGAATCATAATTAAACTTTATGTATCACTTAGTTAAACTACACGGTAAATATATGATTTTAAATCGATGTTCACTTTAAGGTCGTAAAGCTTTTTTATAAACTTCAGGTATCAGGCTGATGAATTCTTTAAGCGATCTTAACTTTTTTCTGATAAATCTTACCTACTGTACTATATTTTACTAGCATGCAGTTAAACTCAAGGATACAGTCGACGCTCCTTCAAAGGATTTGACCCTAAAACTACCTTGGTTACATCCAACCCATTATCTTTACTTTGAGGGTCTTAAAAATAAGGAATTCAGCCTGAATTTTCACTGGCTTGTCATTGTCAACAACTCCTTCTCAGTCTAGTTTTTTCTCTTCTTTTTGACATCACGTGAGCAGTGGTCAGGTGATTTCAACCAAACCATGACAATAGAAGAAGAAGAAAAAAACGACTCAAAAGGACCTGTTTAAGTGCCAGGATGTGCTTTAAGCTGATCTCTTTGGGGAGAAGTAAGTCTATTACCGGCGCCCTTGTAGTATTAAACTAATCTTACAACACTGAAACATGATATGCCTTCATTTTCACAGATATCGATTGCGTGGCCTCTAAGACTTTTGGGTAAACTCTAAACCATGTGAATTGTTTTCATGCTAAAATAAGTTAACTCAAGTGATAAGTCCTCTCCTCGTGTTTTGTTCTTTGGCTATGTCTGACCTTTTTTTTTTCTTTTAGAAACAATACAGGTAGAAAAAAAAGTAGGTGCAAAAACAAGTAAAAAATAGAGCCAAGAAATCAGAAACGCATCGCTAGGTAAACGGAAATCCTCGAAGGACATGCTGCACGTGACGCGTTTGGAGCTCGACAGAGAGCACCGAGGGCAAAGAAGCAAAGCTCTTCCAGCGGACAACACGAGGACAGTTCATGGCTTCGTGCTGTCCAACCCTCTTCCCCCCCGCCGCGCGTTTATTTTGACCGAAGCCTTCGAGACATCAGTCCGTCATGAGCGAAGTCACCGGCTCCAGACCTCGGCGCTCGTGCTCTGGTCCAGTTTGTTTGTTTAATCCGGAGGGGTAACTTTTACAGCCCCGTGAAGTTTCCTCTTTAAGTCGCAGAACTTTTTGCAGTTTCAACATTTCAGTTTCCCCTGACCCACCCTGTGATCTGATTGATATTCAACGTAAAAAAAGGATAATAATTAAGCAATCAAATGACTTAAGACCCTGATGAACACAACAAGAACAATTACTTATCCTGAAACTGTTACTAAGTCATTATATCTCTGTTTTTTGTTGTTTTTTTACACTGGCATGAATCCATAATGAATTTCAAGCAGATATGAGACAAACGGTATTAATCCTAATAATCAAGGTCAATTTCTGAATAGAATATTATTTAAAGAACTGACTAAGCAGGCTCCTCTGTTTATTGTCCCAGTATAGTCCTATTATTGCTTTTCATCCTAATATACATAGAAACAGAGTTATCCATTTGGGGTTATTACACATACTATTCATTCCAGTTTTTATTTGAGATTGGATTTATACATCAGCGGCTTCATAAAGGATATTCATTATTACAGTTTATAGTAGTGTCTGGTTAATTTCTTATCTATACATTTGGATGGAATACTAAGTTAATCAGTTTAAATAATATTTCTTAAAATGTATGGATCTATCTAATATACTATTATAGTCAAAAAGGATGATGGGACGCATATATAAAAGATTTAGTCTCCCTAAAACTCAGAGACATTTTGAATTCCATATGCTAAAACATTGATGATGACACCATCAGCGTGTAAAAATAATCAAAACCGCACTTTAAGCGGGCCTTTGTCTGGATGTTCATAACTGATACACATACTGTATTTACATCGATGTTCAGAGTGCTTTTCTATAAAGTACAATACTCATTAACTTATACAGCGTCTAAACAGGGAGAATCTCCAATAAGCCCTCTCTCTAGTAAACCAGTGCAAAACTCAACCAAGTCATCAGCATGGACTAAAAGGACGAGAGGTCTCCCACATTACCACGAGTACTACTTTAGTATTAAGAATAACAAGAACCACCATAATACAAAAAAAAAAAATGATAGGGAATCCTTATGTGCATGTCTTTCAAATTCTATGAAAAAGTATTTCACCATCAGTGGTCGGTTTGGTATTAATCAAATGTTCTGTAATAAGGTGCTTTACTCTATATTTGAAGTAAAGTGTTTTAAGAGCCTAATTTCCTGAATCCCTCTAATCCCCACCGAACAGTTTGATTCACATTCTTTTCTCTAAAAATAAGTATTTTAAAGGTTGTTTTTTGGGAGGGGGGAGGGGGTGGAGGGGGCACGGTGCTATCAAAGGCCAAAGTTGCTACCTTGTATGCCAGAGCTATGGCAATATTAGAATACAAAATATTAAGGCAGAAAACAAAATAACAAAAATACTAAGTTCAGCAGCAGTGTCACACTGCCTGGAATTTGACATTGAAAGCTTCGGCCAAACCACTGTGCAATTCCTCCATCCATTAAATCATAACTATTCTATATTCCTACATCTGATAGGTTTTTTTGCGTTGCTTTTCCCAGCAGTCCACGTGTAATGTGAGTGGTCTGCTTTATATGTTTTGTTTGTGTTTTTCTTTTGTAAGAAAAAAAAAAAAAAGTAGGGCCCTTTGTTTCCCGGAAGACACATGCTGTAAATGCTAAATATTTTTTGGAGACAGAAGCCGAGTTGAATTGTCCTCCAAAGAGCGGTTTCCTGGCCCACATGTGACAACAGCTCTGCAGGACTTGTATGATCAATAAAACTGCAAGATCTGCACCGTTTCTTTCTTTCTTCTTTTTTGGGGAGCATACTTCTCTCTTTCTCCAGCCAAAATGAATCCCCCCACCTTCTCCGCTCCTATCATTCAACAGCTTTAATCCCTACCCCCATCCGCTCTCCTCTAGCCCTCAGAAATCCCCAGGCTGGGGCTAAGGCAGACGCAGAGGGTGTGTAATTTGATTCAGCATGAGTGCTGGTTAAATGGGGCGTTTCCTCTGCTTTCCTGTCAATTACAATTGTCTGATTTCATTCTGCAAGCTCAAAGCGAGGGGGGGGAGGCTGCCATTGGCTGAAGCCCGGGTGTCCATAGTGAAGGGGGCAGCTGCAGGATGTCCCATACAGTAGCGGGCTGACACGATCTGCACTGGCGCGCTGTCACACAAACAGACCCCCCTCGTCCAGATTTCAAGGCGGTTATGTTGGGGGAGAGAAGGGGGAGTTAATGCTGCACCCAGTGTGACACAAGATCCAGATCCAGATCTTTCTTTTGGAGGTGAGCACGCAGTTTCATAATTAGGAACGGGTGTGCAGCCAATTTAACGTTGGAAACAGGTAACTGGGGAATCCCCCGATATCTGGAGATAATTTATTTTCCTCCTAAGCCTCCCCTCATTTCACAGGCGCTGCCAAATTCAGCTAGTGTCTTTCAAATTTTGTGTGTGTGTGTGTGTGTTTTGGGACAAAAGAGGCCCCCTCTCCTCAGTAGGGATAGCTCGGAGCTGCAGCGAAGGGGAGGAAAAGGAGGGGGCAAGAGGGAGTGGAAGGAGGGGGGAGGGGGTCCTACTCGCCCAGCTGCATCCAGACCATCCAGCCCCCACCGTGGCTGTAACGGTTGAGGCGGGGCGGGTAGGGGACTCGCTGCGGGACCCCGTCGCACCCCTCATACAAGCTCCAGAGTTCCCCCCACACGGTCCGCACCTGGACCAACCCATTTGCCTAATTGTCAATGAGTGGATCCAGGCCGTGTCCGAGCACTCCGCAGCCCACGCCGCTACCGGGCCCAGACAATGCGCCATGCTCGGAGAGGCCTTCAAAAAGCAAACGATCAAACTGTAAGCAAGGCGAGACACAAAAGCCCCTCCCAAAGAAAAGGCAGAAAGAAAAGGGGGCCAGGCGAGACCTCCAACTCGGGGTCACAGCTACAGTGTGCCACGAAACACCTGCTCCTGTACAGCTTTGCTAATTACAGGGGGAGACAGCTGGCCCCTCGGAGCTTCACACACAATGCCGTTGGGGAACGTGGAGGAAGGATTACTGATTTGGGACTCTGCATTTTACAGTGTCAACTATTTCAACATCGGAGTCCGCTGCTGATTCAGGAAACGGTGGACGTTTTTTTTACTCGGCTTCTGTCCGGCGTACCAATTCTCCTCTTTATTTACAGTGCACACCTCAGAGAGGTGCTTGTTGACTGGAGCTCTTGCTGTGTCCTATATCGCATCAGCGACCGTGGCCAAATGACCACACAAGACAATAAAGGGCGGTTTAGGTGGCTTTGAAACAAGTCCGTCGGGGAGACAGATATGGAGAACTGGCCAACTGGACGAATTCCAAGGCTTTCGGCCTCACAAATTAAATCAGTGCTTTAAGCCAACCGAGGAACCACACGCTTTTCAAGTGCCACGAGGAGCGAGCATTACTGAGTCTTTTCAACAAACTGCAGTGACCGAAGTGTAATCAATGGCTACTGGAAAGATTCTTTTCCTGATACTTCATGCAACTTTCATCCCTCTCTGTGAGTGAGGACACCAATAAAATGTTACCAATTACCATAAATAAATTATTTAATATCCTATACCTTTTTTCCCCTCAATTTTTTAGCATCCGTTTCATAAGACTTTAAAAAGGTATAAGAATGAAATAAGGGAGCCTGTGTTTTGTTTTCTTGTATAGATTACATGGCTTTGACTCAAACCAATCTATTCACATTTTCATTTTGCTAAAATTAATTTCTGTTTTGGACCAATTAAATCAAACCACAATCACAGTAAAACTGAAAAGGCTGAATTCACCTTCACATCAGCTTCCAAAATTTTAAGGTATGATTGAAAATCCTTTTTCAGACCAAGATGATTGTAAGGTGCAATGACAAGTCTACGTTTTTCCCCCCTCTCCTTTTAATAACAACATCGACTTTCTGGGTCAGTCAGGTGCAGATTGGGTATCTCAACAATCATCTTCTTCCTTCCATATAAACCCACTTCATGGTAAAATAAAAAATTTGAATAATAAAATGTTCACATTACTGTCTACCTCTGCCTACACTGCGATTCATGAATGAAAAACAGCAGCAGTCAAAAAACTGAAAATGCAAGGTACTATACTTCTCTTATAAACAAAACTTTTATAAAATATATATGCATATATATATATAAAAGAAAAACTTAAAAATATTTCTTATACTTTTTAGTAAAGCAAGCAGTGCCTTCTAAAATATCTGCTTGATTGTTTGTAAATTTTCTGGAAAACAAAAATGTGTATTATAATAATAATCATAATAACAGTAAATAATTATTGAACAAACACTGACAAAACTAATGATAAAAACTGATGTGGTTCCTTAAGAGAATATTCGGATGGCCTGAGTGACCTGGGTGTGGCACACTGGGCACTCCGGGTGGTTGAGCTCACAGATTCGGATGGCACACTCCATGCAGAAGAGGTTATGGCCACATGGCACCAAGGCAGCCGTCACTTTGCTTTCAAAGCAGGTCATGCAGTCCCGCACAGTGATCGGTGGCGAGTCCGGCACTGGCAGACGGCCCGGGAATCCCTCGCCGGCTGAGATGGGCTCACTGTGGGCGCGGCGGGCCTGGGCGTGAGGTGAGCCGGATATGGGCACAATGCTGGTGACTGACGAGTTGTTGTTGTTCCCGCCTCCGCAGGACTCTGACAAGCCGGGGGAGAGTCTGGTCAGTGGGAGCGGGAGGCCTCCGAAGCTCTTGGACCGCTGCTGGGCGTAGAAGGCCACCTGTTTGGGGTAGTCTGGGTCGCCCCAGCTCTGGGTGCCCTCCGATCCGAAATAAGAACACGGCTTCTCCCCGGAGCTGGAGAAGTTGCTCTTGCTGTAGATTCCCACTCCCTCGCCTCCCCCTCCCACCATGGCATCTGAGAAGTTCTGGCGGTAGCTGCTGGTGAGAGGCTTGCGCTGGCCCCCCTGCAGTCCCCACACCTGCTGTAGCCGACTCTCCAGACCGCCGCTGCTGCCCACTGGGCTGCCCCCACCGTTCGGCCCCACCAGACAGTCATTCTCGTTGTTGTGGTCGTGCAGGCCTCCCGTTCGGAAGGCGATGTGTGCTTCGATCTCCTCGCGGGCCCTCTCGGCGTTGCTCGGCGACCCCGTGATCTCAAAGACGGGGTCGCGGTCTCGACTGGGGGTGACGATGTAAGTACAGGTCTGCTGCTGGATGCGCTTGATGGTGGAGCCTTTCGGCCCCACGACCAGCCCCACGACTCGGTATGGCACTCTCACCTGAATGGTGGTCTGACCCGGCAACGGTGTGGGCGGTGAGCCGCTAAAGGACACGCCCAGCTTGTTGCGGGACGCCCGGAGCATAGAGAAGTGCTCGGCGGCGGAGATGATTTCACGGCGGGCCAGTGCAACATCCTCCTTCCGGCCAGTGATTAGGAACACGGGCTCCTCTCCTCTAACCGGGGTTTTGATGTAGGTGTTGGTCTTGGCCCGCAGGGCTTTGATCTTGCAACCTGCAGAGTCAACAACATACATTTTAAAATCAGTCCACATGATACATCAGTTACATTTTGTGGCTTACGGATGAAGTTGAACGGCGGGAACACACTTTCCTATCAACCCGGCGAACAGAAAATCTTTCAAAATTCGGATTTATTCCCCAATTAAGACCAGTTTAACTTAATGTGTTGCAGGTTTTTTACCGGCAATGGATACACTGAGTAATTGCAATGATTTATGAGATTTCCAGCACTTAAGCATATTCCGTGCACTTATTTATTAGTGCTAAATCAGACTCACGTCTTACTAAGCGATACATGGATGTTGCAGACGTTTTAACCAGCACCGACGTGACTGTTTCGGTGCGCTGTAAGAGCTGCTTGACCTCACCTTGAACTCACGAGACACCACAGTCAGCCCACATATGCTTTGTTTTTTGGGACATTTACTGCTGTACATCTGCCCCGTTTCTGAACAGAGTGCAATAGTTTACTCTATTAAGTGCTTTTAAAGGCAGAGTCTCATGGTGAGAGAGTGCAGGTTAATGTCATTCCATGACAATTTACCCAACGTCGTTATGGAACGGAACAGTACATACAGTAAATCTGTAATTCTTTAGGAGGATTGTCAGGTACGTTTGAGGTCAAGAGGAACACGGTGAGACTCTGTTTATATTACACTCCATGGAGGATGCATCAGGCTTTGCTCGGGTTTTCATTCAGAAATTCCGGCAGCTTCTTTATAAAGACATCCGTGTTTATTGACGACTTAAAACGGGGCCTTTTCTTAAAGAGGTCGGTGCCTTTCTTTGGACAAACGAGGGCGGTGGTCTCTGAGCTCATCTTACCAGACTCCAGGTGTCTACGATCACATGGCACATCATCACATTACCGGTCTGAAAATCACAGCAGTGGGTCTCAAAAGGTTCAGAGACACCCTAAGTTGAAGACGAGCGTCGCTACATTGCTGCTAAATAGGCCCACTTTGTTCGGGAACACTTACTCCTCAGGGGCCAGAGGTGCAGACAGAAAGATAGTGACGCTCTCAGGGTTTAGCATTGATCACATCCAAGATCTAAAAATGCCCTTTGTGGCCACTGCTTGTTTTGGGATAATAAACCCGTTCTTGCCACGAGGGATCACAGAGCAATCGCCAAATTCCTTTTTCTCAGACTGCGTTGCACCTTTTAATTAGTCCAAATAAATGCTTCAATTAAAGAATTGCCCGTCAACAAAATAGGGGGAAGATTAATGAATCGCTACCAGATATTGAGGTCACTGGAGACAAATTTATTTTCCAGCTATTGAACTGTGTTGCGAGAGTGATTGAAAACAAAGCCACCCTTGATCTGAGCAGAAAAGGGTAAAAGAGCGTCTTCGGCAAATCAACGGCTGTGACTCTTGATCGGGGAGAAACGATCATATCCAACCCTTCCTCCGAGGCAGGATGCTCCGTTTGCCAGATACAACCAGGCGGGCTGTGATGCGCTCGGAGAAGGGGGTGTGTACGCGATGCCAACCAACGAATTCAGGAGGGGGGGAGAAAAAGCAGCTCGTCTTAACCCCAGCTCCCAAAAAAATCAGCACCTCTTCTCGGTCAAGGCGAAAGGGCCCTCTATCTGCACTCGAGCTTTACCGGATCCACCCCCCGGCTGTCTTTGGTTACCCCATTAAAATTCAAAACTTACACTTCAGAGTAAAGAACAGGAGCCGCAATGGGAGACAAGGGGGCACTTAGCCGCACAAACTAAATCCACATTACCACAGCAGAAGCCAGAAAGAGCAAGTATTGTTTTTTTGTTTTTTTTTAAAGGGGAAAAAAGGAGCCACCTGAACCCCTTGTGACATTATTCAAGACCTGTTTGTTTTCGCTGTGAGATAAATCAGGATTTGCTGATAGTACCTCACCCGCCCTGCCGTCTTTGTACTTCTTCTAGTCCAGCCCCCTTATTTCTCCCTCTCCTGACAGGCAACCATGTGGTATTGAGAGTGTGCAGTGAAGTGGGGCTCATGAGGAGCCCCTTGTGTTCAGCTTCAAGGCGTGACTCCCATTCAGCTTTTTAGATCCTTTAGGTTCAAGCTTGTTAAATATGGAGCTTGGATAGGGTGAAAAGTCCCACCTGACATTATTACTGCAAATAAGCACAAACAATAGAATATTCTGTTTTTTTCTGTTGTTGTTGTTATTATTATAATTTGTTGTTTGTTTGCTTTAAAAAAGACCCCCATCTCCTGGTGCAACTTCTCGCTGAGTCACCCCTTTAAGGCCATCCCGTGTAGTCTCAATGCGCCCCTCCCCTTTTCATCCCCGACTTTCACACCTTTGTTTGACAGCTGCTGTCATTCAACTTCAGGTCTTTGTTCAATAATACATAAATTTAAACTAACTGTATGAAAAAAATCTATACCGTGTCTGGGATTGAACTTCCCAACTCCCCTCATTGGAAAACAACAACAACAAAAAAACACACACAAGTGGACCACGCTTCTATTGTCCGATTGTGTCACTGGGGCAGTGCGCAACATAAACAACGAGCTGAATGAATTTGGGAAGAGGCAAAACACATCTCCCACCACTGAGACCCAAATGTGTGCGTTTTTTTTTGTATTTCCTATGCCCGTCAATTCAAAGTGAAACCCGTTGCTCCCTCTCTTTCGCCAGCCGCACGTTGCCTTTTTTTGAACAGTCTGGCGCGTCTCAGACGACAAAGGAAGCAAGTGCTCTCTCCAGCGTGTGCGTGTGTGTGTGTGTGTGTGTGTGTGTGTGTGTGTGTGTGTGTGTGTGTGTGTGTGTGTGTGTGCGTGTGTGCGTGTGTCTGTGTGTCTGTGTGTCTGTGCGCTGACATTGATGGCGTGGATGTAGAATAATTCGCCCAGGAGAGGGGGACTGGGCTCTCCCGTGCCACTGCAAAAATCCACTCACAAAAACGCGCGCGCGCGCACGTACACACACACACACACACACACACACACACACACACACACACACACACACACACACACACACACACACACAATAAATAAACACAAAGCAGCGAGCGACTGTCTCTAGGTTCTAAGTGTAATGATGAGACCACGAGAACTTGCTAGCAGGAGAAAAAAAAGTGGGAGGCTGATATCTCGGGGGAGTACTAAAAAAAAAAAAAACACGAGCACACACACACACACCACTCCCTTTTCTTTGTCAAATAACACCAGGTAACAGTTAGAGAACAAACACACACAGGAAACCACGAAGGGCATAATGCAGCACTGTTAGTGGGATAAAAGCACAAGTTTGGAGGGGTGGTGGTAGCTGGAGAAGGGAGGGGGAATAATATGCAAGCCAGCGGTTTACCTTGTCTCCCCACTATTTCGGCCACATGTTCAGAGCTGGGCACTGGGACGCATTCTGTTATGTTGCAGCCTCGTCCCTTCGTCTCACTTGAGGAGCTCTCGTACAGGGCGCACAACTTGCTCTTCCCTTGCAGGATCGCCGCGTCCCCGCCGCCGCCCCCGACGTTGTTCGTGTGGTTGTGGTGGTTGTTGTTATTGTTACTCCGGTCCTGCACTCCCGTTGTTGGGGCTCCGCCGCCGTCCTCGCCTTCCCCGAGCCCGAGCAGAGACAACTGGCCCAGCGCGACCCTGAGGGCACGGGAGTCGTCTTCCTCTTCGTCGGGCGGCACGAGGAGACCGTCGCCTCCGAAGCCGGAGCCGGCCAGATCCCCGGCGAAGCCCCCATTTTTCTCCATGATCCCTGCTAGAACCAGCAGGCTAGGCATGGCTAACAAAAGAGTGTGTGAGACAAAGACAGGGGAAAGAGACTGGAGAAACAGCGCCCGTGCCGCCTCCTCCTCGCCCCCTCCTCCTTCCGATTCCCCCCTTTGCGCTAGTCCCTCCCATAGACCGGCCCCCTCTCTCTCTATCCGCCAGACTTTTCAGTACAGTAGTCTCTCTCCGAGCTCCGGGCGAACGGGACACAAGGCCGTCTGCGCGATGGATGGGGCGGGCGGTGCGTTGCTCCACCCAGTCTGGTTTACACAGCTCCCCACTCCTCGCCGAGACAAAACGAGCCGCCCTCCCGTTGTACCATTCCGTCTCAGGTTCCCGAGCCCGTGGCATCCCAGAAGCAAGCCGCCTCTGCCGCTTGCTCTTCCTATAGAAAAGGAAGAGCAATACCTCACCATGTTACCTCCCGCCACCACCGCACTGTTACCGCAGACTCGCGAGCTGCGGTGTGAGCCTGAAAGAAAAAACAAAAACAAAACCAATAACCAATACCCCCCCCCACACCCCCCTCTCTCTCTCTCTAAAAAAAAATACACCGCATTTTTGGCGACTTATGTAAGAACAGCCATCCGGGATGTAAACAGTTGCGCTACCGAAAAAGGTGCAAGTACGAGTGCGCACATGGTCATCCGGTGGGGCGGCTGAAAAGATGATGTCAACTTTATCATTGAGAGATAGAAACACGAGCGGCTCGTGCGTTTTTAAGTGGGGATGGAGGGGGGAGGGGGGGATCAGACATTATATTTTGGAGTGGGTTAAGGAGTTTGTGACATTTTGTTGTTGGTGTGTGTGTTGGGGGTCCGCCCACCTCTATGGAGCCGTGCTTTGCGGCAGGTCACCGCGTTTTTGTCTCCGGCGCCGTTGCGCATGAGGATGTTATGTATAGGAGGGAAAGAGGGTGTCTGGGGCGGTGGGGGCTGTATACGAGGAGGAGAAGAGAAAGGGAGTTGTCAGACAGGCGTTGCAGACCCTATGCAGCGGGGGAAACATCAGAAAAGCCCTCGCACACTTCCCGTTAAAAAAAAAGAAAACAGCAGCAGCCCCGGTGAACAAAGAACCGCGCCGTTCGTTTCGCGTATAGACTCCCCAAGATGTCCTCGACAGAAACCACGCCTGACGGCATGGCTGTAGTACTACACAAAGACCCAAACTGCAGTATTGACAATGATAAAAATAATATTTTGGAGAAAAAAAATATATTTTGATCAATACAGCTTTTACATGTAGTCAGTGCTTTCCCCCCCTTTTTGAAGATTTGTTTTTGTTTCAAAGAGGTATAAAAGTACCTGCAACTTTCATTTATTGTCATGAAGATGTGGAAATTTAGGCAATATCTATTTACAACAAATCTATGATATCAGCAGAAAATAAAGTGGGGGGTGGGGGGGAGAGTACTCTCATGATATATAACTATTTTCTGACTGGGTTGTAAATTATTATTAGCCCACACTTTGGTCAACGCCATAAATATGAAGCTTCGAGGAAACATTGGACCTGGCACGGGCTGTGAATTTGGCACCCAGTGCTGAGCGACAACTGATGTCCATGTTTTCAGCTTCCTCAAAGTGTCAGTCTAACTCGAGCTTAGTCTGCCATTACCATCTGTGCACATGCATGGTGGGATGTACAGGGAGTATCTGTTGCGTGAGGCTTTACCTGAACGACAAGAAAACTCTGGGGATGTTTGAGAACAGCATGAAATGTTCCGGTGCTCCACCGTTTGTTTTCTTGTTGTTGTTGTTTCTCCACCCCCACCAGAAGATAGATATCTTCACACACATGTGGGATCTCTAAATGGCTGTTTGATGAATACTCTCATTGTGTGTGCTTTGTGCTCCAGAGGGAGGTGTTGAATTCGCCCCTTACAACTTGTGCATTTTAACCCCGTCCATTACAATCAATTAATTATTCCCCATCATGGGTGGTGTATTCCCACACTAACTAGGTTAACACTGAAATAAAACAAAAACAACAAAACACACAGTCGTCCATTTTGGCCTCATATGACCGACTGAGCATGGCATGTGACTCACGCAGATGCATATTTTAGCATTTCGAGTGAGAACGCCGTCTGCCTTTAAATAACGCATAGGATTGAGCAACAATATAATTTCCAATGCCAGTTCTGAAAGTGGAAACGACACAAGCCTTGCGTTGAAATGGTCCCACAAAAGAGACAGCAGGTGTATTCACATGCATATTCACGGTCTAGACGCACTCTCTGGGTGCCAATCAGGATGGGGTTTGTTCCCTGAGGGTGCGTTGCAGATGAGAACTCACAGGGAGACTCCTGGTGTGAGTCCAGGATTATAACATCCCCACTCCACCCAATAACATGGATGGAAGGAAGAAAGAAAAAAGGAATGAGGGACCAGAGGGTGGGCTCAGGAGGTCTGGCCCCCAACCCCCAACCCCAGCAGTGGAGTGGCCAGAGGATTGAGCGAGGGGTTGGTGTGACGGGGACGAGCAGCCCAGGAGAGCCTCTCAGTGGTCGCACCAATGAGGCCAGTGTGTCCAAGAGGTCGTCTGGATTTCCATTAAAAGGGGTCTGCTGGGAGTCCAGAGCCCAAATCAATAAAAATAAAACATGGATCTGGGATTGTGTGTGTGTGTACCCTCCCCTGCCCACTCCTCCCATCCCTTTCCTTCAGACACTACCCTCTCTGCCTGCATGTATGCGTTTTGGTGTGTCCTGTTAGAGGCCTGATTGTCGATGCTGCTGTACCACATAACCTTTGTGACCCTGACCGAAAACCTCTCCGGGCTCCGAATGGACACCAGCAGGTCTGGTTTTCATTCAGACATCAGTGTCTTTAGCTGTGGGCTACAATTGTCATTTCTCTTTCAATGTGTACGTGTATATATGTGTGTGTATAAGTGTGTGTGTGTGTGTGTGTGTGTGTGTGTGTGTGTGTTAGCTGCGGGATACTTGTGAAACCCAGAGTGCTGAGGTCATGTTACTTGCACATGAAAAAAAACCCTCAATGATCTTGACCATCTGGTCGTCACAGTAGTGCTGTTTCTCTTTTTTTCCCCCTGATGAAAGGCTGCCTGGCATCTTTGGGGAGATGCTGTGGTTCACTGTGCCGCAGAGACCCACGGAGCCTCCCAACCTCTTTGTCCAAAAGCCCATGCAAATATGGCTTTCACCTTTGGACAGTGTCCGTCTCCCGAAGAGTACAGGCTTAATAGGCTGTGAAGACATGTCTCAGAATCCCTAAAGGACGTCCTTTTGACTTCCACGGCCAGATGTCCTTTTCAGGACTTTTCTGGTGCCCCGCTGTCACTTGAATGAGGCTTGTGTAGCACAAAGGGACGTGTTGGCTAAGCACCACGTGCTGATGCCATAGTGAGCGGGCTCAGGGATGATGTAAGACCTCATGCAAATGATACCACATCTTGTGCTCATAAGCTGACGAGAGCCCCGAAGTCTATCAGCTGACCAGATGAAACTCTAAATCCCGAGGCCATGTTGGTTTTTTTTGTTTTTGTTTTTTTCTCCTCTTTCTTTTTCTTTCTTCTTATTTTTATTTGTTTGGCCATTTGTGCTTGCTTTTATTTGTTTTACACTTTTTCCAGAGTTCAGGGTAGCAGCAGTACAAGTACTTACAGACACACTGCACATAATGACGATGCGATAAAACAAAAACATGCAACGACTTAAGAGAATATTCTTGAATAGCAGTGATAAAGGCGGATTGGAGAGATGGTGGATTACAATCAAAATGCACAAGGTGAGAGCTCAAGGTGTCATGTTCAAAATGCTTGTTTTGACCCGAGGATACTCAATTTAAATGAAATAGAAAACCGCCTCAGCAAATCGTCACAGGTGAGAAGCTGGAACCAGAGTATGTTTGACGGATACTCGATAAGTGAAGAATAAATTATGAAAATAACAGTTGATAAGTTGTTAATTCATTGTGGCAGAAAATTCTTTAGTTCAACAATCACGTCTGTACTTTTTTTTCCTCTCTTTAAACTCTGTGTAAACTCTCTCTCTCTCTCTCTCTCTCTCTCTCTCTCTCTCTCTCTCTCTCTCTCTCTCTCTCTCTCTCTCTCTCTCTCTCTCTCTCTCTCACCCAACAACAAACACATAAATGATGCACTGAGATGTTGTGATTGGGAGAGCTGGTGTCAGCTGGGAATATGAGTCAGGTAGTATGACTTCATAGCTTTTTACAGGGTATTAGGTCATCTCTCTCACACTCCCCTCCCTCCTCCCGTTCCATCTCTCTAATCACATTGATGCTGTGCAGCCAGTGACACGCCTAGTGATGAGTAAGGCTCACCTCACCGCTTGCTTCCCGTATGGCGGTGATCTCACACGCATCACAGAAAGCTTTGAAGAGTCCTGCTTGGTCCTCATTCTAATCTTGGCATTCTGCTCTCATCTCGCAGACACCGTGTCACTTGATTTAGCTATATAACTTTAATTGTACGCAGTGAAAGTTTACTTTTTTTTTTCTCCTTTTTTAAATTCTGCACATTAATGCTGTTGATGAATTAGGATGGCTTCTCAGAGATAAACTTTCTCATCTGATTCCACACAACGCAGCTTTCATGCACTTTATGATTTTGTTTATCATACATCAAATAGGGGACAAAATGCAAAGTAGGTGCACTTCGTTGTCAGACATGTTTCATCTGTGATAGAAAGTAATTGAGTACATTTCATCAAGCACTGTTGTGCAGTTTTAAACAACCCTGATTTACTTGAGTATTGCATGCTGCCTAACAGCAGTGGAGGAAAGTAACTAAAAACACTATAAGTCTGAAATATTTGTTCATGTAATGCTTCTTTTCACCTCTCCACTTTCCACTTTTATTACCATTTACATTGTACACTCAAAATTATCAATCATCAATTCATAGAAAAGGACACATGTACAGTTGTTAAAATGATCTTCACTTTTACCAATTTCACCATCGATATAATCGAATGGTAATGGAGTGGAATACAACATCTATATAATAGTACATGGGAAGGGCCGTTATGCCCCTTCTGAGTACTTTTGAGACTTTTAACTTTAAAAGTCTTAAAAAAAAAAAGTCTTAACTTTACATTGTTTTAACTTTAGTAATATTTTAAATAGTGGATGTTTTACATTGTTCTACTTTCACTTAAGTGATGGACTCAAGTACTTCACCACTGCTCAGTACTTCACTTCCATTACGTTTTAGAGGGACGCTTTGTACTTTTCTCCACTACATCTATTTGAAGACTATATGTTGAACAGATGATTTGCAGATTGAGATAAAAAACTTTAAAAATCGTATTCAACATTATATGAAGTTAAATAAGGTCTTGCTTGTGTTATTTTTAATGTTTTCTGGTGACAATGTTGTGAGACAAGGGTCTTTCAGTGTCACATGTAATGGGTTACGACTTATAAGTATACATAGTTTCCTTTTTCTCTCCAGTATTTTACTTAATGAACACAATGTAGACTAAAAGCAAAAGTCAATTTCTCCATATAGATTATTATTTCCTTTACAATTGCACTCCATTAATCCTTTGTTGGGGAGTTTGGCTGCATCAATTTCTGTGTGATGACTTTCTTGTGGTATTTTAACGAGATATTCATCTTGAGTCATGACTCTGTCTGGGATTTTGGCCAAGTATAATGTGACAATACAGCAATCAATTTATATTTCAAAAAGCTTCATTATTTCTCTTTCAATATAAAAAGAAAAAAAGGCATGTCCAGAAAATATATGGAAATGGTCAGATATTGTTTTAACCACACTTCCTCCAGCACTCACCCATCAACCGAACTGCAACTAAATTTAACTAAAGTAAATTTAATTAAATCCAGCTCATTAAATAAATACAACTAGCTCCAACTTGACCAGCTACACCATCAAAATACTGATGATTTATGATCTTAAATGGTCAATTTAGTACAATGAATATAAACTCTCTCTGGATACTTTCAGTGCATTCTGCTGATCATAATTTTAAATTTGATAAACTTTTGTTTGTAATGAAGCATTTTAAAAACATGTTGATTTTATTTAAGGATCTAAGTGCTTTTTGGAGATCTGTGTTTGGACCACACTATAATTATTATTACTATTCCCAAAATGTCAGAAACATGTTTACCGTTGGTTATAACTGTGAGCGTAGTTCTCTACGTTTTGTCCCAAAAGGGGCATTTTGAATGCTACATATTTGTACCACGGCGTCAAATGAACATCTTTGTTAGTTGGTTTATGC
This sequence comes from Clinocottus analis, assembly GCF_023055335.1. Classification (NCBI taxonomy): domain Eukaryota; kingdom Metazoa; phylum Chordata; class Actinopteri; order Perciformes; family Cottidae; genus Clinocottus; species Clinocottus analis. Next base: position 11,328,213 of record NW_027176251.1, on the reverse strand, counting down.
AAAAGATGACAAGAACAATACTGTCCTGAAGGTGTAGTTTTAGTACCAGATAGGCCACAATCACTGCACATTCTCTGACCTTTATTTCTCTGCATTATGATGCCAGTGACCCACTGTGCTGTTCCATCATTTATGATCATTATGAATGTAAAAAAAACATTTACAGCTCAGTAACATAGGTCATGTAAAATTCATGTTCAGCTGTTACATAATGATAAGCATATTCGCGAAGTGCTCTGTAAAATATATCCAGCAGCACACTTGAGTTGTTTTTAATTTGTGTATTTTGTTTTTTTTTTAGTTTGTGTTTGAGTTTGGGATCACAGGGAATTAAACTGACTGCACCATTCAACTGGCCCATCTGTACAGCTTGATAGTGGCAGTCATGCTGGTGTAGCTGCCTTGAGAAATAGTTGTATGGTGCTTCCTGGCAGCCGGTTCTAATTAAATTATCAATTCAGGTCAGTAGATCAATCATTGCCATAGAGAGGTCCATGTGTAGTGATCATGTGGTGATAACAGGTACTGTAATTGGGTGTTTAATATATATATATATATATATATATATATATATATATATATATATATATATATATATATATATATATATACACACACACACACACATTTATGTATGTATACATTTATTATTTAAAATGTTTCGTTTACAAACTTGCATTCACGTGCCTTCACTGAACCCCCCCCCCCCCCCCCCACCAGTTAAACATAATCTCGGTATAGTCTCCATTGCACGCGGACCTAAAGGCTCACGGTGGCCGGCAGGTGGCGCGTGCAGGCTGCGTTGTAATTAGCGCAGACTCTCAGTCTAATCAAGCGTGTTGATTTGCAGGTGGCTGCCTGCTCGGCTCAAAGGAGTTCGCCCTCGCCGATTTGTCCAAAGAAAAACCGTCCGAGTGGATAGTATCATAATTAACTCGGCTGTGGACATTTTGAAAGGCCAACAGTGACCGTGGAAAAGAGGTTTTCGCTTTTCCAAGGAGAGACGGTAAGACTACTGAGTCAATAACATGTCGCAGTGCGAATATCTCTAAGCTGCTTTTACCTTCTGCATTTGAGGGAGGGGGACATTTCTTTTTTTGTGTTTGAAGTGGACGAGCAGACAGGTTGTTGAACTAACTCTTAGTGAAAACTTAGTGAGAGATATTACCCACTTGGAGGCATACGGTTCCGTTCAGTGGGTCCGCCAGCGGATGGCGCTTGGCGTCTTCTCTGCGCTTGTGACGACTCGAGGCCAGAGTCAGACGGCAGGGGGCGCCAGAGAGGCGCAGTGTGACGGAGCTGCAGCGTCATTCATGAGGGAGAGACTGACTCCCACTGATACACTCAGGAGTGGAAGTATTCAGACCCTTTTTTAATTATTATTATTATTATTATTATTATTATTATTATTTTTACATTAATGAAACACAAATGTCACACTGTGGAAATCGGTTAGTGTAATCTGGATTGACAAGCTGATAATCAAACAATACCATTATAAATCAAAAAACAAATGGAGACTGATGGAGACAAGAAATAAAGATTCTGAAATATAATAATGAATAGGATGGAGGATATCGACTAAAAAACATACATGGAGCTTATTCTACTTGTGTTACACTAGTGTGTGCTTGAATGATTTGAATGCACATTATGTTAGAATCTGGAAAGTAATTGTAGATGTTGAATAAATACACTCGTGCAGTAAACTCATATGTATAGAAAAAAAAATTGAGTACTAAAGTACTGTGTGAATTTAGATACTTTCTGCCACTGATCAGAGCCACATTGTGTATTTATTTTATCATTCACCTCCGTAACATTACTAGTAAGATTGCTGAATCCTCAGTGGTTGAGGATCACTTGGCCTGAGAGAGGACTCTGCCCTGTTAACAGTTTCCTGAATTCCCTCCTGGGACCGTCACTTCCTCATGTTGCTGGGTGAAGAAATGGAAGAGTTTTCTGGTCTTTCCTGTGTTAGCTTTATAGACACACTCAAGCAAACAAGACAACACACATTGTGTTGCCGGTCTCGGGCAATATCTAGTACACATTATGGAAATTATGAAAAATGTATTTACATAAACGTGAAGGCTGCCATGATCATGTAGAGGATAATTTGCATGGTAAGCAAAGCAACAATGGTTTGACGTTTTACATGTCAAAATGGATAGATTATCAAACAAATATTTAGCTTTTCTTTTGAAAAGCGAACGAAGCAGAAGTCTGAAGAACAGGCTTCTGTGCGTTGGACAGAGATTTGATAAGATATGAGTCTTTTATTAATGATTAATGCACTTTGTGTGAACAATGGTCTCCCGAGCAGCAGATATATCAAAGTGAGAGACTGCTTTACAATTATAGCCGAGGTACAAAGCACACTCAAGGACAGTTGATGTGTTTCTGAGTAACTGACTGTAGTGGTTTGACAAATAAAAGAAGAATCCCTCTGTGAACTGTTGCATTGCACATCTATCTATCTATCTATCTATCTATCTATCTATCTATCTATCTATCTATCTATCTATCTATCTATCTATCTTGCTCTGTGCAGGAAAGGGTTACAAAGGATGAAAAGGAGTTGTTCCTCCTGTTTTTGAAACAGGAATGGATGCACATTTTATAGCCGCCTACAGCCTACTTGAGTTCCCCTCCCACTCCAAATATTCTTACACTGAATCCTTCTTTGTCATCGCTTCTTTTCCTCCCAGGTGAGTAGCAAGTCAGTGGCTCATAATGGAGAAATCAAATCTCTTGATTGCACAACGGCCCTGCCTTCTTTTTGTTTTTTTTTGCTGCCCGCTCGGAATGCCGGGAGAGAGGGAGAGAGGCGAGGAGTGAGACGAGTCAGGAACAGGCTGCCGACACGTTGTTCAGTACCTGTTCTGAACCGTGAGTTGCGTCACAGTCTGGCATGCCTTCTCCTGTCTTTAACAAGAGCATCTGTGCGTCAGACAGGCGGCTGGAGACTGGAATGCATCGCTAGTAGGTGGTTATTGGTGGTTGCAAAGTGGTGGTTTATAGTTGGAACATTTTGTATTTAGAAATAAATCGGCAGTTATTATCTATTCAACCCAGGTAATTTATCTATTTCCAAAACCCATCTAGTGTATGTAGGTAGGAGAGTAATGTAAGCAGAGAACCAACACTTGGCCGTGCATCACTGCAATTTATGGGAAAAATTAAGAGCAGAATCTATTAGTTGTTGGACAGAAAATGAATCAGCAATTATCTATTATAATATATCAATTGTTTGGCATTTTGTTTGACAACTGATCCAAACACTTGCTAATACCAGCTTCTTAAAGATAGTACAAGGAACTTTTTATTTTGTTGATTTCGGCGGCCCCCGTTGACAAATTTAAAAAAATTTTTTGGTGGGGTGAAAAAATGTTTTTGATGAAGCAGGGATCCAACAGCCCGCTATTCTCAGTTCTGGTTCACCCGGGCCTCCCTTCTCTCCAGCGGGCCCAGCAGTACGACCTGGCCCTCCAGCAGTGTGGCTGGCTCCTGCTCTGTCCATGGTGGGCTGGTCGCTGCCAAAGGCCCCGCTGGAGACTGAGCTGAAGGAGTTTCTGGTGTACCTGCATGATTCTGCGAGGAATTCGCCAGGAATTCCCAGTGGAACAGATGACGATCATCAAGAATAACTTCATAGTATCGTGCAATCTTCTTGCTGGTGGACTCACTTATGAATGAAGGTCATGTTGAGCCATCGGTGTTAAACCCTTTGAGAATACATACTGTGGTTTGAGGCTCCAGCTCTCTTCATAAACATGAACTTGACATAGTCGCAGCTGTGAGCCTTTTGCTAACGGTAACAGAAGGCTAAACTATTAGCAACATGAGGCGCTTCATAGACGCTTTTTTTTTTTTTTTTTTTACTGTCAGACTCTTTTTGATAGATCTGTAGCGTCGGCAGATATTACCAATGTTGGAATCGCAACTTTTTCAGCAGACTTTCCTGAAAGAGAGAGCTTTCTCTCTAAAATGATGCAAGTCTCGTCGCAGGCTAGATTTTCTAAAGAAAACGGGGCCAAGAGGAGGTGCATAGGTCTAGTTTTCTCTCAGACCTCTTGAATTACAATACAATGAAAGGTTGTTATCAACTTTTTTCCCAATGATGCAATCCAAAAAAACCTGGCTACTCCAGCTTTAAATCCTGCAAATAAAATCTGCTGTTCTCAGTTGTAATAACATTATTGATTGTATATTATATTTTACACACACACAAATGTTTGGAGACTAGTGGAAACACTTGTAGAGAGATGTTTGGGCTGCCAGTCAGACATTTTTGTCAGAGAGAGGGAGAGAGGGAGAGGGAGAGAGAGATGTTTGTATCAGGATGTGACTCAGAGGCAGCTTCAGAGGCTGACGGCGCCTTTCCACTGGAAGGCCACGGTGAAGCCAGGATACTCCCTTAGCCACTGGGCCTGCCCCATGCCCAAAAACAGACATGCTGTCTTGCCCCTTGTTTAACCACACACGCGCACATACACACACACACAAATAAAAGTAACCTTTATTTCCATGGTGAGGAGATGCATACACACACGGACACACGCGCAGAAAACGACTTTTCCCCCTACATCAGAACTTGATTGGACCTGTGACTCCATTAACTCCACCCAGAGGAAATATATATAAGACCAGAGTCAAGTTGGTTTTGGAGTGACAGACATTTAGACTTCCAAGATGACGTGTGGCAATAATTTTATCACCCCCTGGGATTATGATATAACAGATTTGTGGACTTTTTCCTCTTTGGATTCGGTGGACGTGCTTGTCAACAGGTTATATTTCTGCCATGGATAACAGTACAACGCGGCTATGAGGAGGTGAATGCTTTCCATGTACTTTTGGATTTGTTTGATTCCCTTGTGTGTGCCGTGTTCATCTCTTTTATTTTTGCGCCTTCTCCGTGCATTTGCTTTGAAGTCTGCTGTCACAGCAATTATTTTTTTTTAAACAAATGGGCAAAGAATGCTTTCTTCATAGCAGCAGGGAGGAGCAGGGTGAGCGCCGCACATTCACATGCCTTCACTCATCCGGGAGCTGTTCAGTATCATCGGTGTCACTGCGTTTTATTGACAGACTTGCACCAGTCGCTGAGGTCGGTCTGTCTGCGAGGGCTCTGTCTGAGTGAAATGAGAAAGGAAAAGATAGGGCCAGTGCAGGGAGAGATAAAGCTCAGCAGCTGCTGTGTGTGTGTGTGTGTGTGTGTGTGTGTGTGTGTGTGTGTGTGTGTGTGTACACAAACTGTCTGGCCTGACTCCTCCTTGCAGCCCCACCCTCCCCTCTCATGCGCTCCCGCCCCCTCTCTCCCTCTTCAGCAGTAGGTACATGTGCGGTGAGCGACAGCTAGGAGAGTAGTTCAGGGCACGAGCCAAAGGCGCACACACCCATTAGCAGAGAGCAAGGCTGCATTATTCAACGGATCCACTTCTCTACGCTTCTCTGGGGTATGGCACACACTCGCACACGCTCGCTCACTAACTCAAACCAGCAGACAAACTTCTAGAAAGGTCCTGTACTTTAGTCGTCAGCAGGCTGAAGTTGAGAGGTTCCCACACACAGCCGAGGTAAGGTCCAGGGAGTGTGCTCAGATTTGTCGCCCTGTGAGACTTTGTTTGTTCAACTGACAGACATTATTTGCTACTGTTGTACAAATAATGTGCTCATAATATAGTGCTTCTTTTAACTTCGCTCAGAGTTGGTTTCATTTTGTCAGGGAGCACTGTGGAGTAACTTTAAAAGGTGCAGCTCATTTTACTACCCGCTGTTATAGGAGAGTGGAACATCAGACAGTTCGCTGCAATTTGGGAGTGTAAGTGGATGCTTCATTTATTCAGAATTAGGCCAGAGAGCTCTTGTGTGTGCATGGGTTTGCTCCTGTGGGCGTGTGCGCGCATCATGTGGGCGACAACCCACCCAAATGGGCGTGCGCGTCCTTGGGTGCCCTTTTTTTTAATGGGCGGTGAAGACATGGATGGCAAAGTCCACCCACTGCTGAACCAAATTGAAGTCAGCTTCCCCGCCGCTCATGGAACAAATGGTGGTTTGATTGAGAGCGGCTGGCTGCTGAGAAAAGATGCAGTTTTGAAGTCACACCTGTTTAACTACAAGTGCAGTTGATAACAATACTGCTACATTTATTAAAGCTTGAAAATGTTGTCTTGGATGAGTCCATTCAAGAATCTCCTTGTTCCCCTAATTTTGGCACTCTGTCAATCATTCTTTGGTTGGCACCTATTTACAGCGGATGTGTGTCCTTATCAGGGCATCTTGCAGCATTTGTTGATGTTATGAGTCAACTCTTTGGTATTACCATACTGGTAGTGGGAGAGTCGAACATGCCGTAACGTGGAAGCAATTGGAAGCTTTTTTATTTATTTTGTGGTATGCTTCCATTTTACAAAAGTCTAGACAGGAGAGAATGTTGTTCATTCATTTTTGTGTCTTTGGCTACGGCTGCATATATTAGGAGTAATTATGAAAGTGTTTTAATTGCCTTGCTAGTGAGCTGAAGGTACGGGTTGGTGTTCGTGGGAAATATGTTTGCTCAACATTGAATTGCGTAAAGTGGCGTAACTGCTTCTGCAACAATTGAAAGGACCTGGAGGAGAGGACTTGGAGGTGCATACTATCAGTGTGAATAGGGGACCACAGCAGGAAGAGGGCAGGAATACTGTTGCACCTTCTTTTATAAAACATGATGGGGTCTTAAAAGAACAAGAACCATGAAAAATGGATCACATTCCTACGAGTGAACGCTGCCTCTACAGTATTTTAATTGATATTGAAAGCAATCTGCAGAGTAGGTATTTAATGAAGTTTCATAGACGTGCTCAGTGCCTGTGGAAAAAAGGTCCTGGAATATATTATTGTGCAGACCTGTGTGCAGACTAAGCACTGCAGGCGGGCTGCCCAGAGAAGAATCAGGGTTACGTAAGGCTGTCACATTTCTTCAGAATAAACTTCATTAAAGATTAACGTGTGATTCAACCCATGGTTTGGTGCACTGCGTTTGCAAAGATGGAAGCTCGGATACTGTAGTTTTCATTAACTCTTCGTCCCTCGCCCTCCTTCCCCCACAGCCAGTGACTCACCCCGTCTGCACCTCTTGCTGAGCCATTATTACCATGGAAACCCCAAGCCAGAAACGCGCCAGCCGTGGTGCCACCGTCTCCCCGGCCCGCATCACCAGGCTGCAGGAGAAGGAGGACCTGTGCAACCTCAACGACCGGCTGGCTGTCTACATTGACAAGGTGCGCTCCCTGGAGACGGAGAATGCCGGACTGCGGCTGCGCATCACTGAGTCGGAGTCCTCAATCACCCGCGATATGTCGGGCATTAAGAGTGCCTACGAGGCCGAGCTGGCCGACGCCCGCAAGACGCTGGACCAGGTGGCCAGGGAGCGAGCGCGCATGCAGCTGGAGCTGAGCAAGCTGAGGGACGACCACAAGGAACTTAAAGCCAGGTAGGAGGAGCATAGAGGGTGGAGATGGGAGGGAGGGGCTTTGTTACAGTAGGAATGTCACATGGTACATTGCATGGTACAAGCTATCATTTTTGCTTCATGTTGTTGTATATTATAGGCAAAAAGTACACACATTTACTATTTTGTGCATCCCTCTGAACACATAACTTCTCTTAATGCAGTATTCAATGTTAAATGCACGGAATAAAATGGACTTTCAAAGTTAGCAGAACCATCAGCAACCATCCACAGATCTTTGAAATTGTCTTTTAAGTTAAGCCCCAAAGGTCAGATGAGAATACGTTCCATATAATGAATGTATCATGTCCTTATATTTGCTGTGGCGCATCAGCTGTTTCAGGTTTGCTCCTGCAGCTGCGCTTTAAAATACTCCGTTCCAGAGCCATCCGAGTTTGGGGCCCCTAAAACATTTCATTATGGTTAATACGGTGCTGTACTCGAAGCAGCTGAACATATCAATCTGAATGTAATTTTTCACTTTTCAGATGGGATGCCTCTTGTTTACACCTGTTATTCAGTACAACCCTAATTTTCATCCAGTAATTCACGGAGCATTTAGTCATATTAAACATCACAACTGCAGACTGCATTCCTGGTTGTTAAGTTTGTTTAACTCGTCAGTTGGCAAGGACGGTTGTTTTGTGTTCATAATGACACACCTCGAGCGAGGCGGGCTACACCTTAAGCACACAGCCTGCTCTGTTACGGTAGTACTGCAGCCCTGATGACAGAACGTCTTTCATTAGTGTTTGTGACAAGCTCCATGTTATAACAAAGCAAAACTTACTTAATTGTGATCTGTTGCATTTAAAAATAAAAATACACATATTTTATTTGTTTTTGTAAGTTTCCTAGTTTTGGAGATATCAGCCTTAGAGATGTTTGCTTTCTCTCAAATTTAATTGAACTATATGGCACTTGACTTGTGGTGCTCAAAGCATTACATTAAAGGTGTAATGTCAGAACTAAGGTCTAAAGAAAATAGTTCCTACATGAAACTGTTCCCATCAAGGTCTGTGGATTATCTAACATATTTTAAATAATTTGAGTTCATTAGAAACATCACAAATGTATTTTAACATTCAATTATGTCCATCGAATTATAAGTTAATACTTTACCAAATCCTATAAAAGTGACCTACTGCCTTAAAGCTAAATTGGCACTGAAGGTGTGTGTAAGGGGTAGTAAATGATTAACTTCAGGTAATAATTATTAAAGTTAATCTTTTCTCTTTGAGTCACATTCTGTATCTCAGTGCTCGCGTGAAGTGTGTTGTTAGCAGCAGGTTGGCAGAGTTGGTTGCGAGTGTTTCTCTCATCAGATCAGACCCCAGCCAGTTGTGGCTGTCGAGGAATGTGTCAACGTCATGGCAGTTCGCTTCGGGTCGGGGAAAAGGAAATTATACCAAATGTATTTGTACTCTCCCAGTACATTTACTTGCATGTCAGACAACATGTGCTCCTTTACAGTTTGCATTTTGTGAGAGTGACCAAATAAGGAGAGAAGAAACAAAAAGGCATATTTTCTGTGACACACACACACACACACACACACACACACACACACACACACACACACACACACACACACACACACACACACAGAAGGTCCTTTTTAATTACCGTTGTGTAAACTTTACCAAAGTTGACATTATTATTGAATGAACGGTGAAGCCTGTCCATGTGAAAGGAGACAAAGCTCTGTGTCTGGAAAGATAAATACGACTGTAAAAGTTCTGCTTTTTGATATTTCATCTCTACCCCCCCACAGGCGTGTGTGTGTGTGTGTGTGTGTGTGTGTGTGTGTGTGTGTGTGTGTGTGTGTGTGCGCGCATGCGTGTTTGGGTGCTCGCTCAATGTGACGAGAGAACAGTATTATTGAATTTTCTATTCCCTTCCACAATAACCCCCTCTAGCCTTTGTGCTTGTTGTTACTCTCCAGCTACTTGGCAAGAGAAGCACCAGCGGCTCCCGCAGCAATACTGTTTTCTAAAGCAAGCAGATCTCTTGACTCATGTGCGGTGGAAAAGAATCCCTCGATCCCACCAAGGCCGGCTTTATCTGTTGCACTTTAGCCAGTGTGTTTGGTGTTTGGTTGCCATGGAGAGTCTTGGCTCGGCCGTCTGAAGGGGTGGTGACTCAGAGGTTTTTCATGGCGTCTGGAATGGGCTGACTGCTGACTCCCTGTAACGGGAAGTCCGGTTTATTAATACACACGGTGACGGGCTGCTTTGACGGGCACGCTGAGCGGCGGCGACAGCAGCAAACAGAAGCGCGATGAACAACGGACATCTATGCGCCTCACAATGATGTTGCCTTTTAATTGGGTGCCCTTGGTTATTTCTCTCGTGTAAGGCAGCAACAGGTGGGGCCGTCACGGCGCTTCAGCTGACTGGACACACCTGTTCTGCCCAAAGACATGACACTTCGTCTCCTCACATGTGTCTTTGTATGCAGAACTACGACTGGGAATACATGCTGCCCTCCCCTCCACCCACCCCACCCACCCTCAAATAACCTTCAAGCTTGGGCCACAATGCCAACCATTCTGCCTACAGCACTATTTTACTGGTAAATGATTTAGGTGTGTGTTTTAATGTGGGGTAACTGGCTCATCAGTGTCACTGGCAGGACTTGTTTTCTACATCCGTCATTAACGCTCCACTCAAGCAGACCAGTCTAGGGAGTGTTTACAATCTACACCTGGTTTTCATTTTAGTTTGATTTATCTGTTTGTTATTGCCGAAGCTGCGTGTTCGTATGTGAACTTGAAACCATTAGACAAGTAATCAAAGCAGGATTTAGGATAATCAATTAAACTATTTTCTTATCCGAGAATGCAACAAATTCACTGCCTTCGGCGTCTTAAATGTAAACATTTGCTGGTTTTCCTAGTGATCTATGATATTGTACTGAATTTGTTTGTCAAACTATTCATTTCGGACATTAGTTTAATTTAATATTGAAAATAATAATTTGCAGTAATAGTTAACTATTCTTAATGTAATATTATTTGTGCCTCGCATAAATCATTATTCCTGCAGCACACATTGTCTAAAATCTAAAATCAAATGCCTCTTTGATTGTAGACTCTCAGCCTTGAAAGGCATTTTTTTGGTCAACGTCTGCCTGATTAGACGAGACTCAACTGTAGAGGTTGGAAAGTAAACAGACAAACCCTTTTCTGGATCCGATTTGCTTTGAATATGAGAACAGGGATTTACCAGGTCTGGCCTACTTGTCGGCACATGGTTTAGGGTGTGGCAGCAGGTAGACGGACCCCGCAGATGTTAATTTGCTGCCTGCCCGTTGGAACAATATTTACTTCTTTTATTTTATGAAAGGATTATAAGCGCTATGGTAGACGAAACGTGGTAGAACCTGTCCAGGCGCAGCTCGAGCTGAAGAGTCGAATCCAACTATCAGAACACAGCAGGAAGTGCTCTTATTGAATATGGTTTTAAGATAGGACTTTGGATGTAAAGTTGTATTCTGACCTTTTTAACTTGTTGCTACCTGGAGACTTCATTTGCCTCGTGCAAACTTGTCATGTATTCTTATTGTCATCTCTGAGCTACTCGGTCGGCACGGGCATTTATGGTACAAAGGAAACAAACCTCACCGTCACTCAGCAACGCACACAATGTAATTAAACAAGCTTTTTAATATTCAGCCAAACTTCATCCTGGTGAGGAAATACAGGAAGTAAAACAGGCAGCGTGAAGAATTGGTGGCAGAGGTGGATGTCATAAGAAGTGGCCTAGTATTAGTCATAGCTTTAGTTTCAGTGAGAAAAGTTGATATATCTAACTCAAGGGGATCCTTATATGGGTCCCTAAGGTGACTCATTATACATCTTAGCAATACACATCATGTTGAGGATAACAGGAGGACTCCCTCAAGCTGCTCATGTCGAGTTTGTTGAGATAAAATGTTTGCCTTCAAAGTCTCTTCCTAAAATGGACCAGAGCAGCATGCTCTCTTCTTCTTATGATGCGGTTCAGCATTTCTAATGCCGTGGTTTCCCACCCAGTCAACACTATGGCCCATTATACTGTTTGCACCTTACTCCAACATCTAAAAGACTAATTATGCGGACTTGGTACGAATGTATGACTGTTACAAGCTGTTATTAGGTCAGAGTACTTGGTGGGAGGAAATTGTGGGGTTCTTTGTAATCCTGTTAAATCATTGTTTAAATGTCAAACACCCACCATGACAGGTATTTCTGTTTTTAATGTGGACGCTCATGGTCTGACCACTTTATTCATAGTTTATTGCATCACCTTAGTACAAAGCCAGCTGCCATTGGAAAACATCTTTTGTCTTTCAGCTTCAATAAGCAATAAACCTTTTTCACAGCAGATATTCTGACTCTTCATATCCGAGGAAGCACAGGAAGAACCAATTCAATTAACAATGTATTAATTCTCAGTAAGTCATTCTCGTGGGGCAGCACACACAACCTCAGGAGCCTGCAACCTCATTAATGGCGTAAAATACACCAGAATGACACAAAATACACAAAAATGTCTGCCATTTAAAAATGTCTACTTTCGCGAATGCATCTGTCTTGTTGTCCCAGACCCGCCTATTAGGTTTGAACCAAACAAACTGCAGAATATTTAACAATTCCATCACGGTAATGGACCAGCGTCAGATTTCATCTGGCAACACGTCGCCGCTGCTCTTCTGGCTGCCTCGGGGAGCCCCTACGATGAGCTCAGCTTGTATTGTGTGACGGCAGACAATCGTCTGTCACATTGAGTCACGCGAGGGCGGAGCCTATGTGTTGTCCTGCAGGGGTGTTAATCGGATCACTCTTTCTAAAGCGTCAAAACATCAAAGACACTCTTGTGTTAAAAGACTTCTTCAAACGTACAAACGTGTGCTTTGCATGTGGGAGCGAGAAATAATTTATATCTGAATTATTTTTTTGAGTTGCATTAATCATTTTTTGGAGTATTTTTCCTCCCCAGCATATTTGCCTATAAGTTTCTCTGCAGTGTTTAGTTTTGTGACATTACAAAGCCGCAGTAGCTGTAAAGTAAAGGTGTAACGTGTGTATTGTTCCACAACAAAATCTATGTGTATCACAGATTATGGCTACATTGTGATTCATTCTGATGTCATTTTTTAAATCTTAAAATGTAAAAAAAGAAATTCCAAAGTTGAGACTTCGGGTTACTTGACTACTCAGACAAACAATCCAAAACCCAAATAGATTAAATTAAAGTAGAAACATTTAAATTAAGAAGCTCGAGACAGAATTATTCTTTTTGCATTTTAGCTTCAAGTCTTACTAAAATTATTAATTGATCATCAACATAAGTTTTAATAAATGAACTGTGACGGTATATACAGATATAGATAGATAGATTTTCACTAACCTTTTTCCCCTAATGAAGCAGATTTTCAGTATTGTAGCTTAGGGATGCACAGTTTGTTTAATGACCTATGTTTTTCTTTAACTTTCTTTATCTACAGGTATTGTCAGGAGGCACTATAAGTTCTGGTGAAAGAGTAGCTGGTTTTCTCTCATCTACTAGCAGAATACTTTGTAATGGAAAGCAGATGGGGCTGGCCTGCAAATGGGCTGAATGGCTGTTGTATGGAGCCGTGTCGGGTTTATTGGTGTGAGTAATGCGTGTCGTTCTTGGACTTCGCTGAACAGAACCTGGTACCAAGCTCTGTGTGTGTGTGTGCGTGTGTGTGCGTGTGCGTGTGTGTGCGTGTTATAGAATTAGAGTTTCCATAGAGCTTTCAGAGCCAGCCAAGCCCTCGATGACTCACTTGCACATGGACAGAGTAAATCACTTTAACATGGTGGGACTCCAGACTCCCTCTCTCGCTCTCTCTTTCTGTCTTTTTTTCTTCTCATGCTTGCTTGCTCTTTCTGCCCATAAAACAGCCCATTTGGGGATTGGGCAAGGTTGGACTATAACCTCAATCATCCCCTCGTTACCGTCTCGTTGGTGATTGTAACAAAATCTGATTCCAGTTCTGGAAAGGAATTTACACTGAGTGGAATGATTGGAGCAGTTCTGCTATATAATCTAAACGGGGCACTGAGTTTGTGAGGGCGCTCTTTCAACTTTGAGTTGTCTCGGATGTTCTGCAGTAACTGTTGTACTCTTTGTACATTACAACTCAAGGGAATGTGGAGCCAGGTTTTAACGTCTCTCTGTGGTTCCTCCTCACTTAGTTTGTTATACTTTGATATAATAATAATAATAATAATAATAATAATAATAATAATCATGATTATTATTTATGATCATAATAATCATAACAATCATCATGATTATTATTTAATAGTTTAATTTGTAATCTTTATCACCTGTATTCCGAGTGTTGCAATGCTCGGCTATTTTACTCCTGTGTAAATGTGTTAGTCAGGCACGTGCGTGCACACACACTATCTCACACCCCTCTGGCTCAGATAGTACTTGGAAAATAGTTTGCATGTTGTTTTTTATCACTTGTTGCCAGAAGGGTGGGGTTTGCCACAGAACCGGACACAGAGTGCCAGAGTTGAGACAATGACAGGAAAGTCAATGGCACATTTTTTTCAGCATTTTACAGCTCACCTGACACTACATAAGTTTCCCTCATGTAAACTCCACATTTTACACTCTTTTTTTTTTTTTTTTTGTTGCTCTCTCGAGTTCTCACCAGAGAGCTTCCCTGCATTGCTTGTACATCTGTATTCGTTGCCAGTTGCGTGAGAGCACCCGATTGTCAGGCTCGTCCCACAACCACAACTTGGTTAAACTCCAAGCATCAAATCCTTTTTTCTTTTTTTTTACCCTGTATGCACCGAAAAAGCCAAAGCTCGTCACAGTCCCATAAACTCCACATGGGTTTTTGTTTAGCTTAAAGCTAACATTAGGAGCGCTGGTTCTGCTCATGGAGTTTTCATTGTAACTCAGTGCAGCTGCCTTATTGAACAGGAGGCTATAACAATCTGTTGTTTACTACGAGGAGCACAAGTGAGGGTGGTGATGGCTTGTAAATGCAAATGAGAATTAAACTCAAGGATGCAAATGGGCACACCCTTCTGATCAGAAAGACGGAAACAAAGTTCAGTGTCACATGGTGTATGTGCACAGCGACGATGCTCAAAGTCTCATCTGGCAGCAAGATAATGTTGTATACTTGGAGAATCAATGTTAAGGCAATGCAGCTAAACCTGTTTTGTGAAGGATGCAATGTTTTATGTGCCTGCAGACTCGACAAGTATTCCCTATTTTTAATCATCCAATGTTCATGTGTACTCTTTTTACGACACTGGAGGTTGACACTTTCATTTTCTGATTTAGCATCAAAGTCCTTGCACTGTTCTTTATCTTAGCATTTAATCTGTTTCAGCACCAATAGAAAGTAGCTTATAAACTAAAACAAAACTCAGTGTGACTCACTTTCAGATGAATCAACTAATCATGCAAGGAGGAACAAAGGCTGTTTCATATGTCTCTTGGTGTCTGTGGACACGTGCTTGTTTTTTGTTCTGTAAAAGGCGGGACACTCCTCTCTTTCATCTCTTGTTGACTGACTGTGTTTGAGGAACTGTACTAACAAACGCAAATTGTCACAGCCGTGAATGGCACAAAGAGATAACATATGGTTCTTTTTCAGTTTCCAAACCTTGCTTTGGAGACGGCCTAAACAAAACCATGAGTTTGACGTGAGAGAACATTGCCTGGGTGTCCCCTCCCTTTGTGGTTGTCTTGTCAGAAGTCGGCTCCCTGAAATCAGACGCGCTCGGCATTTGCTCTGCTTCAAGACCGAACACACTGGCGACTCTGTTCCCATCTGCCACATGTGGATGTGTCTGTGTGGCCTCTGGCAAAGCGTTGTTGTCGGTTTCTGGTGATTTATCACACGCAGATACATGCACAATCCCTGTTATTGTGTTCCTCATCCCTGAAGAAACACAGGAAACAGTCATGTGCCAGCATGTAATATTCGTTTTACTGCACATTTTTTGGGCGGTAGAACAACACACTTGGCAAAGCATGACTTGAGGTAGCGGGCCATAAATGTCCATTGATGTTTCTCCTATCTCTCATCTCTAGTGTGTAAATGAACTCTTACCTGCTGTACTACACATGTTGGTGCAACAGTGCACCTTGGAGGTTATCTACAAACATCAACTACATCTTTTATTCAAAGGTTAAAGTACATCTGTTCAGTCATTTTCACGTTTACTCACATCCGTGCTGAAATTCAGTTGATTAATTGATTATTACATAGACTGAAAATGTATCAGCAAAAATTATGTTTAGTTACAGCCTGCTTCAAAAACATTTCATTTAAATGGATCATGAACACGGTATTAAAACTACTCCAGCATGCTTCTATTTCTAGGCCCCCGTGTTTGTTTACTAAAGCCCCCTTCCCTTAATTTAACAGCCTTCCTCTTAGTCACCTTTTCCCTCCGGTGTTCTCCACTTAAAGCCGCTTTGTGACTGGCTAAACTAAATGTAGTGAGGGTGGAAAAAGAAAAGAGGGGGTTAAATTGGACGAGGGAAAATTTGACAATCTATAGGGAATTTCGGAAAAACCCTTTTTTCTCTGTGTTGGAGCAGTGAGTCATGAGGAAACCCCGCCCACGCATGCATGCGTGTGCGTGTTTACATAGGAACATCCAGTATGGATCAACGGAACCTCACACTGCATGTCAGAGGAATTGTTTGAAAAGTACTACAGGAAATGAATGAGGTGATGAAGTGTTTAACTGTAGCAGCCTCTTGCAGAGAGAGACCTCCCGGGTGAAGTGAATGAGATGCCCCGCCCTCCTTCCCTGTGCCCCCACAGCTTCAGCAGATGTGCCCATGTGCAAAACCCCTGACTGCTGCAGGGGAGCTGCAGCTGTGGTAGGCGGCTCCCAGGTGTCTGTCTGCATGTGGGTAACTCAATCCCTGGCAGCTACTTTGCTTTTTCCATGCAACTTTCATAAATGGGAATATGCGAGTCAACTTATCTTACAAAAGATAAGAAAATTACAGTCTCTCCTTACTAAAGCTACAGATAAACTGGTTCTATATGCCTTGTGTTTGAAGTATTCATATCTGTGATTTCTGCCACAGCTCCAGTAAAACGTAGGTTAATTTATTTTTGTTGCCAACAACGAAAATGTAAAAAAAAAACCACAAAAAAACACTACCAACTCTCTTTACTTGACACTGCGAAGTCCTCAAATTATCCACATTGACGAGGACGTTGTGTCTGGAAAGAAATGTTAAGTTAAATTACAAATCAAGCAAATTTTCCATTGACCTTAAACGCCTGCAAAGAAGTCTGTATGGGTAAATCATACTTGGGGTGATGAAGGTGATGTGTTTTTATCGTAACTTGGGTGAAATAACCCTTTTAAAGTGCAGCCACATTCAGGACAGACTAGTGGACTATGTTGACCTTCAGTAGCAAGGGCATGGATTTGGTTTGCAAAGTTGGAAAAACAGGTGGAGGCTGCTCCGAGCTTTGAGGATGGAGCTGTGTTAAAGTGGCCCTAAAAAAAATATTCAGCACTCATGTAACTTCTGTAGTAGTTTTAGAATTATAGATTCCTTTCAAATACTGCTCTTGCCAAATCATAGGAATTGTACACACAAATAAATGTTTTTTTTCTTAATCTAAAATTCAGAATTGCTTGAACATGGATAAATATAGACTTTAAATTGAGATTTTGTTTTTGTGCTGTATACTTGACATCGACCTCGCTCAGGTCACAAAGTCCCATTGTGGCCGCAGTAATTCGGCTATCTTGTATAAATTATGGGTTGGATTTTCCTTAAGGAGCGTATAAAAAAAGTGCACATGCTTTGTCTGGAGATATTTAGAAAAGTATTTTTATTTTTTTTCCTGTAGAGTCCACGGCGTGGTAGAAACAGCATACTTGCAGGCCATGGTTACCACAGCAACGGCATAGCAAAACGGGGGGGAGGGGGGCGTAGTGGGCTTTTTTCTCTCTTTCACTCCAAGAGGCGGGGTTCGTTTCTCGTTACCGGGGTGGACAAAGATAGCTGTGAGTCATCCTTGAGGCCGGGAGCCGAGCCAACACATTCCTCCTCCTCCTCCTCAGATTTCTTGTCTCTATTATTCCCCCTCTTTCTCTTTTTCTTTTTGCCTCTTTCTTTCTTGCATTTCCATTTCACAACCCCCGACCCCCACCCACACACCAGCCTCACCTCTCCTCCTCTCCCCCATCTCACACTGTCTCCATCCAAAGGCTCCCATTTTGTCTTTGTGCCTCAAAATGTGTAATTTACTCTGTAACAAAATGCCTTACAATGCTCTAATATTGTTGCTTAAAAAGGGTGGGCTGATGTGTGAAACCTTTACTATTCTTTTGTAAAATATACATATTTTTTTCTTGAGTGTAGACATTTGTGTGTGGGTGGAAAGAAGACAAGTGGTCGATGCTTAAAAAAATACAAATGAAGCTTGCCAAAATCACACTAATTTTCTGTTTTGAATTCCTTCTTTCGGAGCAGAATGTAAATCGCACGGCGCTGCCCTTTCAGCACAAAGGTCTTTCTCAGTTTGCAAGAACCAACTCTGCCGCCCGCCTTGTTTTACTTGCAACAGATTTCCCTTATCTTGATGAAACAGGCTGGGTTTTTTTTGGCCTTTTTATTTTCCTAATTTCCCAAATGTAATCTGCATTTGTTTGCTCATCTGTTGGCTCGCAGCCATTCTCAGTACTACACTTGTTAGTCTCATGCTGACTGTGTATTGTTTTGTAAATATTAATAGTGTGATTCTTAGAAAATAACTGCAGAGGCTCCTCACATGTGTTCTGAGCGCAGGCTGTGAGGTTTTGATGGAACGCAATGTAAACATAAAGTCAGGATATTTATGCTGGGGCTCTCTAATTACACACTTCATACTGAATTATATAAACTGGTAGTCAAAAGCAAATTCCTCAAACACATGCACCCTGCACAGGATTATGTAAATCATATATGAGAATAACACAGGAACATACATGTACGCACACACTCACAGGGATATGCACTTAACGCACAAGGGGTACACAGTTTTTGCAGCCAACACTCCCACACAGTGCAGAACAGACTCAAACATGCACAAATACACCCACATATACACATGCACTTAAGAGAAATACAAACACACACACTGACAAGGTTTTCCAAAATCCTTCCGTTGCATTCAGATGCCACACACTGTTTTTAAGCCGACGTGCGTGAGCAGCATTCCGGAGGTGCAAGAAGCAAAGACACCGTGTTCAAGCACAGCTCAGACCATCGTACCACTCTGGGTTGCTGACTGTTAACTGAAGCCATTGGTCGTTATTGTCATAACCCATATTCGCCCTTTCATCGGTGTTAAATTCAGAGATTTTACAATCCCTTACAGCCTCTTTTTGTCTGTCAGGCTTTGGTGATCAGTTGATTCCAAACATATATAATCCAAGACTTGATTTGTCCATGATATGTGAAAACTCACATGTTAATACAACAGTGCTGTTTAGCACCTTGTGGTTGGCAAACAGGAATGCAGGGTTCCTGGCTAGATTTAGAAACATCCCTGAAGTAGTAGTTGTGCCAGTTGACAATTTATGGCAGTTAAATTTTGCATTAAAAATGGAAATATTGCATATAAAATGTGGTTAATGTGCTAATTATAGTATCATTATTCAAGTAATTCTTAAAGAATCATGTTTAGGTTATCTTTTAAAAGATATTTCATCAAATGTGATTCAAGAATTTGACCTTAAGTTTACTAAAATGTTATATGAGATAAATAGATGGTTACTTTATTAATCCTGCTAGGGGGCATTTTTTCCAACACAATACAAAGAGTTGTTCCCAAGCATTAATGACTAATACTAAGAATTGGTACCCAGAGACTTTTTTAATCCATTTTCTACATAAAGGTCAGAGGTCACAATATATTGGCCTCTATACACAACAGAAGGACAATGTCCTAACTAATATTACTGCACCTCCTGCTGTACATGATATATTCCCTTTGACATTTGGCTGTAGGGACAGCAGTGAATGTTCGTTAGTCGGCCGTGAGGAAGAAGTCTCATGACTCTGATCATCTGACCTTTCCTCTCGTACCACAACAGGTCAAGAGTTTTGAGTGAAAATCTTTTCAAAAATAGTGGATATGTTGCCAATAAACTTGGGACAGATATCCAGTCTATCAGGATGAGTTCTAATAATGAAGGTTTTCATTTAGCGCCATCATAAGGTCAACATTTTAATTAATTAATTAATTATTATTATTATGGCCAAATATCGTCAAAAAGTAATTGCATTCCCATCTGCCTCAGCAGCACTTTGTGTTTTTGTGCTAATTGTCAAACTTCTGCATACTAACACACGAAACCAAGATGATAAACATCAAACCTGCTCAAAATCTGCATTGTGTGCATGTTGACATAATGATGTCAGCGCTCAGGTCTTGTTGCACTCATTAACTGTATCTAACATGGTCACCGTGATGCCAACCATCGGTTTAGTGGTTTTGAAGTTGCGTGTTTGGCGTTTTTACACAGTCGTCATCTTTGTTTTTGCAACCATAAGTGGCACACAAGGGGAAATTAACTAAGGGTCAAGTTTCTAAATGTAATTGTGCACAACTCTCAGATCACTCAATGCTGTGGTAGCGAGCTGTATTGCACGGTAGCCATACCCTAAAATGTGGGGTGTGGCTACCTTGCAATATGCTTCAGGGGCCTGAAGCATATTCCGCTTAATGTTTTACTTTCAATGGGATCATCATTTACTAAATGAACATCATGTTGACTTGAAGACTGGAAACTAGCGATTGAGACCATAAACTCATATTTACAATTTCTCAGACGTCTATACAATCAGATTTTTTTTTTTTTTTTTTTTGCAATCTGAGGCGTTGTTTTCTGATGACCAGGAGAGGGACTGCAAGTTTGTGGGACTTCTACATCGTCTTCACTTTTCAGAAAGTGTTCCAAAGCATATACGTTTTCCGGAACCATCTCTGCATTATCTTCATACTCAAAATGACAGCAATACAAACAGTTGAGCAGCATTTTTAATGTACTCACTTTTGTCCAGGTATTCAATGTTGGAGCTGAGCCGCTGGGCCCATTAGCACTAATGAGCCCCGCAGCGACCACCTTCACAACAATCACACTGTTAAAATGTTCCTAAAAAGACAAAAAACTGCATAGTTTCAAGTAATCTTCACCTCAAGGTGTGTGTGTGTGTGTGTGTGTGTGTGTGTGTGTGTGTGTGTGTGTGTGTGTGTGTGTGTGTGTGTGTGTGTGTGTGTGTGTGTGTGTGAGAGAGATTTATACATTACAGCCCATTTAAGTAAAAACAAAATGTCTCTTTGTCTCAGAGCTGTTTGGTTGTTTTGGGTTTATTATTACAGTCCATAATTGAATGAGCAGCATTTTTTGTGAATTTAAAATGTTCTACAGTATTATCAGCAGCAGCAACCTTGGCGTTTTCCTCACAGCTAGAAAGCTACAGAAGCTTTGGCTCAGCTAGAGTAGTTAAACTAACTTTACAGACGCAACAAGATGATCGTAATTTAAACATTTTTTACAGCAGTAACCGTCTCATTTTACCTCGACTACTACTCTGCCTGTCGAAGCGTGTTGACATGTTCATACAGGGTGTCGGTGTCACCTCTATTCTTGTTGGTATCTTCAAGAATTGAAGGTATTGTGTCTTTAGATGTTAAACATTTAGGTATTTGTACACCTGGGTTGTAAAGAGAGTGCATTCTTGAGTCTTTTTACGAGTATGTTGACTGGGGAGAAAAACGTCCCTCTCTCTGTGATATCCTCAAACAACTTGGACAACCAGCTGGTAAATGGTAGAAGAATGTATTTTACCTACGAGACAATATATTTATCGATACAAATTGGTTTATTGCTGCAAAAACAAAAGGAATGTATAAACATCTGCTCCCAACATCTGGTAAATTAAACATGGTCAAGGGCTCTGGAAAAGGTCATTGAGTTTCTGTAAAATATATAGACTTTAGTTGCTAGTTTATAGGTACACTTAGCAAAAACAACTATAGTGTAGTACAATGAGGCTAAATTATACATTCAGAAACACTTCAGTGTAACACAATTTTGTGTGTGTGTGTGTGTGTGTGTGTGTGTGTGTGTCTGTCTGTTTTCATTTGAATCTGAACAATGAGGCTTTTATATAATTACCCATTCAAGTTATCTAAGCTTGATTGAACATCTGTAAAGCATCACGAATGTTCTCTCTGGATTTAATTTTAGACTTTTTCTCTTTTTTTGCTGGACATGAAAGACTCTTTCAGCCACAGTGTAGTTCTGTTTTCCTGCCACTTCCTCTTCCTATTTTCAGGATGCAGAATTGCATTTTCAAGCTCCTCTAAAGTTCTTATTACGGTAGTGTTTATTTAATGCCGTGATAAAGATTCATTTCAATGTTTTAAATTACCGTTTCACTTCTGAAGCTTGTGGAAGATTCTGATGTGGGGTAACTTTGTGAGTGTGTTAGTAAAGTGTGTGCGTATCGCTCTGGCTGCTCATCCCTGGCTGTCCTAACGCTCAGCTGCCAAAGACTGGAGGACTCTGAGGTCTGTTTGAGCAGCCTGTAAGCCATTTCCCCCAGCAGATGGCCATTATTAGTGACAATGAAGACTAGCCTACAGGGCCAAATAGAATAACAGGGAGCTCATTTCCTTCTTGACTCTGCATGAACCACCTATACTGCTAACAGCCTCTCTGCTCTCAATCTTATCCTGGGTATATATTGTTTTTCCATGACTGTATCCAATTTTTTTTCTTCTTTTTTTTCCAACTCTAAACCCTTAATTGGTCTAAATGTTAGAGGAGAGGCTGTGCACACAAGCACATGTGCAACAAACGTGAATTATCTTTATTCAAAACTGGTTCCCTCGAGATGGACTTTAATGGGCTCCTGTTGAGTACAGCACGTGATAACAGTCGTTGATGTGTTGGTCTAAGTTCAGTTCACATCAACAGCGGACAACTGCTGCGCTATCTGCACCGTACAATGGTGGTTTGTGTCGTCTGCAACGCCTGTTGCTGCAGCCCAGTTGTTCACTGCTTATCAAGTTTCACTTTTAGATATAAAGGAACATGTTGTCATTGGTATTAATATTAACTCAACAGGCCTGACATTTAATGTCAAGACTCATTAGTCATAAATAGTTACCAACAATGTACTGGGTTAATATTAGACTAGATCATGTACACCTTTCACAGAAACCCTATAATACAACATATAGCATAAATCACATGTGAGAACAGGCAGCTTTATTTGTAAAGTGTCTTTCAAACATGAATGAACTATAATGACATTTAGGAACACAACAGTGATTCTAGGTTTAATGCTACTTGGCAGCATTTATCAGCTATAACTGAAGACTTTCATATCTCTATAGACGCCATGGGGGATGAAGTATTGATGTCCGTCTTGTGTCTTTACAGGAACGGTAAGAAGGAGTCGGACCTTGAGGCGGCTCTGCTCAGGCTGAGGGACCTGGAGGCCCTGCTGAACTCCAAAGATGCTGCCCTCTCCACTGCTATGGGGGAGAAGCGGACCCTGGAGGCTGAGTTGAAGGACCTCAAGGTCCAGCTGGCCAAGGTAATGACGTCTTTATTGGGAACAAAGTCTTACGTGGTTGTTAGTGGGAGGACAGGCACGTGTCATAGCTCAGAGAACACAAACTCATTCAGAAAGCAGAAAAATTACAAAAATGCCTGTTTATTCATACTGCTGTGGCACGCCCAGCATAATAATTAGGATGATTTGAGCTTTTTGAGGACGCCTTCCCCATTACATGTCACTTTAAACTGTAAATGAAAACATGTTTTCTCCTGCGTTGATTGTAATAGAGGTAAAAATAATGTATTTAAAATACTTGTTTGCCACCTGTCAGTAAAAGCATTCAGTTGAGTGCAAAGCTGCAGTGACCGACATCTAAAATTAAGCTGCTGGAAGTAGTAATTTTAAGTAAACCCTCCAGGCAGTTGATTATGAATGAGGTGCCGAGGCAGACAAGGTTGCATTCTCTGCCGTTTGTTTTATCAATGAAGTTTACTTTAGGACTGATGTAGATACAGTTGTGGCCCTGCTCCACCTACTGGCCACACTCGGGAACGTATGCGATGCCTGGCCAGATTACACCTTGAGCTGAGTGTGAGTTATTTTTTTACTTGCATGCCTCCACTAAAGAACATTTCTCTTTCTCTCTCCTCCTCCCTCCCAGTTGGAAGGTAACTTAGCTGATGCCAAGAGGCAGCTGCAGGATGAGATGCTGAGGAGGGTGGACGCAGAGAACCGCCTGCAGACCGTGAAGGAGGAGCTGGAGTTCCAGAAGAACATCACCAACGAGGTTCCCACTCTTCACCTGAACCCTTCTATTTTTATTCAGCTGTCTAAGTCATCTGTGCCACTTTTCATCTTTTCCACAGGCTATTGATTCGCTTCCAACATCCTGCTTGTTTGTTTTGCATTTCTGCTCCAGATATGTCTCTTCTTTTTGCTTTTCACCTCTCTTGTTTTAAGTTAAAAAAATACGCACATTTTATTTAAATCGTCATAATTAAGTTGCTTTTCACAATGCTCTGGTCGTAGTTATGTGCGAACCAAAACTGGCAACAGACTTGTCAAATGTCAATAAAAATGACTATTTTTGTCATCTAATAACGAGTTGAGAGAGTCAGATGTTTCTAATCAACACAATTCTTAGTTAGATTAGTCTTAAGAAACTAAAAGTAAGTGCTATTGACACTGATGTCCATCGCCAACCTGTCTGTCTGTAGGAGCAGCGCGAGTCCAAGCGTCGCTATGAGACTCGCATGGTAGAGTTGGACAACGGGCAACGGCAGGAATTTGAGAGCAAGCTGGCCGCAGCCTTGGTCGAGATGAGAGCCCAACAGGAAGAGCAGGTCCGCCTCTACAAGGAGGAGGTGGAGAAGACCTACAACTCTAAGGTACATCTGGGTGCTTCAACAGACGCAGCTCTGTCGCCACCTAGAGGCGACGTAGAGGCTGCTTTGCAGTTGTCTTCGTAGTAGTTCAGCTTTGTGTGTAGCTGTTTTTGCATTTGCAAATGACAGCTCAGTAATGCGTATTGATTATTGCAGGGAGCTGGGGGTCTGTGGCTCAGGGTGTAGAGCGGGTCGTCTTTTTTATTCACAAGGTTAGCGGTTTCATTGCCGGGGCCTCCTGTCCGCACACTGACACTAACGTGCCCACCCCGGGGCGTCTGACAGCAGCCCCCTGACTCTACATTCTTAGGATTGGTTGAATGTAGATATATATGATTATTTTATTTTTATCTCTGTATGTCAGCTGGACAACGCTCGTCACTCGGCTGACAGGAACAGCCACTTGGTGGGAGCCGCTCATGAAGAGCTGCAGCAGACCCGTATGCGAGTGGAGGGCATGTCAAGCCAGCTCAGCCTGCTGCAGAAACAGGTACACACACGCTCACACAGACACACACACACACACACACACACACAGTCTGTCAGTGGTTTGTTATCAGTCTGCTGGTTTTACTGGCCACGCTGCTCGGCGGCTGACCGAGCATTATTGATTAATTTACCGTTAAGCTTCACCCGACGCATGAAGCAGACTGAGTGTTTGTACTGTAGCAGGTTGTGTAAAGACTGCTTAACTGGTCTTAATTGACTAACCCTTTGTATGTGTGTTCTCTTTAACCAGCTGGCAGCGAGTGAGTCCAAGGTGCGAGAGCTGGAGGAGGCTATGTCGAGGGAGCGGGACACGATGCGGCGGCGGCTGGAGGCTAAAGAGCGGGAGATGGCTGATATCCAAGCTCGGCTGATGCGGCAGCTGGAAGAGTACCAGGAGCTGCTGGACATCAAACTGGCCCTGGACATGGAGATTAATGCATACAGGAAGCTGCTGGAGGGAGAGGAGGAGAGGTGAGATTGTTGTGGATCAGAAGACAAACCATTGAAAAACATGCACCTCGAGGCAACTGAAGGTCCACAGGTTGTTACAGGAATACGATTGTTTTGTGCGCCTGCTGGAGTAAGGGCAAAGCCAATTCTTCTCAGAACAATTCTGGTTCTTGGAGCATCAACAAATCACTGGTTACAGTAGCTACTGTATGGGTCAAAGTGCTAGAGCAGGAAGAGAGCCTGTATGTTACATGTGACTGCTTTGGTACAAATCATCATCTTAATCTGCTCTTCTCTCTTTCCTCAGGCTGAGTCTGTCACCCAGTGGTTCACCCGGCAACAGGGTCACAGTGGCGAGGACCTCCGGATCAGGACACAGCCACACCAGCCGAGTCGTAAACTCTTCCGGCTCAGGTCACAGCCACACCAGCCGTGCGCTCCACACCGCCACCTCCAGTGCAGGAGGCGCCGCCGGCACTGGCACCGCCTCCAGCAGCCGCAACTCCTCCGGCACAGCCCTCGCCAAGAAGCGCCGCCTCAATGACAACGACAGCGAAACCTCCAGCATGGCGGGGGGCACGGTGACCAAGACTCGCATTAGTCAGCAAGCCTCAGCCAGCGGCCGCATCACAGTGGATGAGATTGACCTCGAGGGCAAGTTCATCCGTCTCAGCAACAAGGCTGATGAGGTTAGTCAGTTCATCTATCAGGTGGCTTTTCAACCCTTTTAACCTGGTTTAAATTTACAAGCCAGATTAAATTTAGCTTTTGTTTTAGTTTTTTAAATGTTTTCTCCCATCCTCTCTCACTCTTTATACAGGACCAATCTCTGGCCAACTGGCAGGTGAAGAGACAAGTGGGTAACGCCACTCCCATCATCTACAAGTTTCCCCACAAGTTCACTCTGAAGGCCGGAGGAAATGTCACTGTAAGTTACAATGACTTTTCTAGATTTGTCCATTTCTTGATCTTCTCATTACTTTTACTAATATTGCCCTACACATAAAGGTACTATTCTTTTTTTTGACCACTAGAAGTGCAAATTTCGGTTGAGTGATGGCGCTTTAGGGGTACAATGGGCTCGAATGCCCACTAGTTACTAGTTATAAAACGCGTATCATTGTGTTGTCTTTGTCACATCATCAAATGGAGAATTTACATTGGACAACATCTACATACATATTACCCAGTAACCCTCATTGCATGTATGTATATGACAAAAATACCATGTTTTTTTAATAGTTTTTGTAGTTCAGTTGTAAGCATAATATTATATTATTGATTGCTAATGAATATTATACCGAACAAATGATTTAAAAAAAAAGGAAAACCATGAGAACTCCACAGGCAACCTATTTTTTTGTATGTATGTCATGAGCAGTTTTTAAATTATTAAAAGTTCACAATTTCTTACAACCTCTGAACTTTGACCATTGCAGATCTGGGCTGCCTCTGGCGGTGGAACCCACAACCCTCCCTCTGACCTGGTGTGGAAGAACCAGAGCTCCTGGGGAACCGGCGACCTCCTGCAGACCGCCCTCATCAGCGCCAACGGAGAGGTCTGGCTTCGCCTGTATTTGGTTTAGCGTGCCTTTTTTATATTTCTGTATTTTTTCAGCAATTGCTTACTAATTTTGTCATTTTATTAACCATCAGGAAATGGCCATGAGGAAAGTGACACGCACCCTGTTCCATGATGACGAAGACGATGACATGGTACGAACCTCCTTTTTGTTCACGCAACTCCTGCAGCATTTTCCAGTTAAGCAGCGGTGTCAAGTACCCTGTTCTGTGTCGCCCCCTGCAGGGAGCTCACAGCACGAGTGGTGGAGACAACGAGTACAACCTTCGGAGCCGCACGGTGATCTGCGACTCCTGCGGACAGACATCGGAACGTTCCGGTGGTAGCAGCGGTGGAGGTCTACCTGAGGGCATCGTGGGACAATCCTTTTTCATGGGGACCAATGAGCCCAGAAAGGTACTGGACAGTTATCTGCTACAACATGAACAGTAATTACACAGCAGAAAGCTATATTTTAGGGAAAAAATATGTTTTAAATGTTTTTTTCGCAGCTTAAAACAGTTTGGAGTTACACCAATAAACAAGTTAAATATTTGGAACTATGTTTCGGTGTAAGCCTTCTTCAGTTAACTACATATCAAATGCAGGCAATGACCACTTCCTTCCTCTTTACTTACGACGGCTTTGCTCACATCCCAGTCATCTTTGAGCTTTGAATTTCACATTTAGGTCTCAACTACAAACCTGACAAGTTTTGTAACTGCATTGATCTCAGGGTCACGCAGACCTACCCACATAGATAAAGGCCCAATCCTATTAGAATTTATAAAAAATGGCAATTTTTTCTACTTTCTCCACATTTAACACTGCAATGTGTCACTTCATCCTTCAGGGCCATGCCAAGCCGGGGAACTGCTCCATCATGTAAAAACCAGACCGCACCTCACCTGAACCAACACCTCCAGGAGACTACAAAAGAGAATAATAATGTCTCACTGTTGAGTTGTTCATCTTTTTTTATATATATATATATTGCCTTTTTTTTATTCAGATTAATCTGCAGGTTAGCATCGCTTTGGTTTTTTGGGTAATGGGCACAGGATTTTCTTATTCAGCTTTTTGAGTTTTATATTCAATTATGTTACTGCATGTGTGCTGTGCTAATGCTTGTCCTGCTCTTCTTGCACACTTTCTCTTACACACACACACACACACACACACACACACACACACACACACACACACATATACACACACACACACACACACACACACACATATACACACACACATATACACACACACACACACACACACACACACACACAGCTCCATTGACCAGTGCTTGTGCTCCAAGCTGAGTTTTCACTTTTAATGGCCATGCTGTCAACGCTCAACACGCACAGCTAGTGAACCCTGTCAGGAATACGTCCCCACTGCCATTCAAACAGGAAAATAATCCTGATTTCAGATGTTGTAGTTGTTTACAATCTATATCATTGTTTTTTGGAACAGTATTTTGCTGTGCTGCAGGGAAAATGCATAAAATGTTTAGTTTCGATAAACTATGTTGTAAAAGAAAGCCAAAGTACTTTACTCAGGGTGTTCAGGAGATGTTTTGTTTTCACCTTTAGCCTTAGACCAACATGTCATAGTACATTTCTTTATGTAGATTTAGATCATACGTTTGGATTGCTATGCTGTACACAGAAAAAATGACTATTTTGAGAGAACGGAGCTGTGAGTTATTTAAAAAATAAAATTGATATACATTTCATTTTTTGTAATTCACAGCTCTGTTCCAGAGAGATGTATGTGGTTATGAACGTGTACGGAAATAAGGAATTATTGTTTCCTGGTTATAAAGTTATGAATGCGTATCTCAGTTGGACATGTAAACATGTTGCTTTATAAGTAACTCCAAAAGTGTTTTGTTATGATGATAGAAAGATGTAGGATTTGCAGAAATGTTAGAAATGGGTACTATGTTTTAAATCTCTACCGGTGCCATGCAGAAAGTATATATTTGTAGGATTTTACTGCTTATTCAACTAAATCAACATAATTCCACTAGAGAGCTGGTGCTGCTGTTGACAGAGTGCAACATTCTGATTTTTTGGAAACATGTTAACCAGCTTTTTTACAGACTAAACCAAAAACAAAAGTGCCTTTTTAAAAGGGGGGAAACAACCAACGCTGTTCTTTGGACACATGGCTTGTAGCACAGTCTTGTATCTGTCAGCTGTCTGTTTGTGTTGCTCCTAAAAACTGGTCATGCAGGCTTTTTTTTTCCTTCCTGACTTTGCTGACTGACTTTGCAACTCTCTAAGCATGGTTTTGGTATCGCAGTGGGACTTTGGGCTTTCTATACTTTGTGACTTTGGCTTCATGCGCTGCTTCTATTGAGCGCCTCGACAAATATGCACAGCAGGTAGATTTGTATTGTCTGGCAGCTTAAATCATTTATACTCCAGAAAAAGCAAAGCATTTACAGAAAATACTTGATAGCTTTTGATGTTGTTTTTTGTAATGTACTTTATAAGATGTTATTTGTGCCACAATAGATTTTTTTTATTTTTGCATCAAGTAGATACTCCCCTAAGTGCCTTAAAGTCTAACAATTGTTCGTTAAGAAATGACGGACTCCAAACATATATAATTGGCAAAGATTTAGTATTTATCTCATGAGAATGTATATATGAGACATGATTACTGTATGTAATTATGAAATATATGCAATTAACTGAATCGTGCATACTCGAAAGAGAGCCTTTTAAAGGGTGCAGTCAGAGGCCTTTTCAGAGGCCTCTCTGACAGATTATAAAGTAGAAAGAAACTTCTTCCTGTCCAAAACTTCTGGTTTCAGTGTGTTCTCGTAAGAAACAAACAGCTCTTTAACATTTTAACAAGTTAATTAAGCACCGAGACACTATACAAAATCAGATTCAAATCACAGATGTGAATTTATGTGACTGTCTTGAAAGGCCTTTTGTGAAATCGTGACCTCCATCTTAAAGTCTTGATTGAGGCCTCCGGAAACTTTTGAAGGACTTGAAGATTAAAAAAGTTCCTTCGAGGGATTTCTTGTAGTGAGCCTTTAATGCCAAAGTTGTAATTTGCTTGATGTATGATTTGCTTCTATCATAAGGATGCTGTTAACAATATGAACAAACTCTTATGTTGATGTAATGATTGGCGGTTGTTTTGTTTCTTTTGGTTTTTCTAAAATGCTGAGTAAAGTTTGTTTTTTTTCCAGTGACGGGCTGCTGTATTTTATTGTCATTCAAAAGCACAGATGAAAAGTGCAATTTTTTTATTTACATAACACACATGTTCCCATGATTACATTCAAAAATGTTTATACATAAAAGAAAGCTGAAGTTTACCCAAAGCTATAGCATTAAAAGCACAATGTACATTCTTTCTGGTACACAAGGTTCCTGTTATCTAATTGACTAAACAATCTACTGAATTTGATGAAAAACAAAAGGTATTTATACAATTTCAAAAATGATTTTGAGGCAACACAAGACCAAAAACTGTTTAAAATGACGTGTTTTTTGTGTTTTGGGTCAACCGTCCCTTTTTAAATACCGCACAAAGACGTGCTTCGACATTCATAATGCTGCTTTAATTTGGCTTGTATTCCCACATTTGATGGTTTATTATTCACAACATAATGTGTCTATTGGTGAGCGAAGATAATATATTCATTTATATATTTACAAAGTTTTCATATGACAGCAGCAATAAGTGAGCCACATTTGTTAAAACAAACAGGGGACACGTGTATCATTGGAGATTATAAAAATACTGTTTTTTGTCACTTTGAAACAACCTGCTTTCTCCAATTACTGAAGACTGAATATCAGAAGAAAGAAAAAAAAATGTCTCAAAGCAAAGACTGGCAGGATTTTTGCTGTACAAAAACATATGTGTTGGAGGACAAAAGGTTCCGTGACCATGATCTCTTTCCTTTTTTTGAGTTTGAAAATGTTTATTTTCAATCCATCTGTGAGAAGTTCATCTAAAGCTGCCTCATTTATGCAATTTTTTTTAGAAAATGTAAAATACTTGCATAACAAAAAAAAAGATTTCGGACAAAATGGGCCTTTTGTACACACACCGGCTGATCAGTTGCAGACAAAATGTGCGGGGAATTTCAACTACAGCATGTTTAGCTCTCCAGTTGCTGCCTTTTTAAGCGTGAAGTCTTGTTGCGTGATTTTCCCACAGGATGTGAATGCAGCTGAAGCCCTGCTGCCGCAGTCCTGCCTCCCTCACCGCAGCCCGCTGGCTCCCCAGTCTGGATGACAAGTCTGTCACGGTGAAGCAAGTACCGCTTTAGCCCACACAGGGGCAGTGTTGAGTCGAGGGGAGGGGTGGGCATCCACAGTAAAAGATAGTTCCTCAGTGGGACAGGCGCCGAGGCGCTGGCCTGTGGGTGGTCTGCCGCTCTGACTGTCAGACAAGAGCCCAAAAGTTTGCACAGGCCTGAAATCATCCCCAACGTGAGGAGGGGGGAGACTTGCTCCGCTGCTGCGACCGTCACTGAGGGGTTCTCCTGGGGGAGGGGGGGCGGCGGACGGGCGGCAGGTCGTAGTGTCCCGGGATGTGGCTGTTCACAGGGAGGTCGTAGTGGCTCTGGGGGTCCTCGTATGGAGCATGACCGAGGGAACTCTGACGCTCTGAAGGGGATGAACAACACACTGAGATGAACAAACAGTACGAAGGGCTATTTTTAACTTTTTTATTTTTTAAAAAATAAAATACCATGTCAATCTCTTTGGTCCTTTGATTTTAGTCAGAGCAAAAATGTTGATTTTAGTTTAAATTAACTTTTTCTTCCGAGTACTGCAAATATACTACAACTGTGTACTTTCTTGTATAGTAATAGTTATAGCACTGATTAGTTCAATGTTGCAGGTGGCATGCTGAAAAATCTATTTTACTGCTTTAGTCCAATATTGACCCATACTGGACTAGTTGGGCTTAAGATTTACTCATCGTTCTCTGAATCCTGACAAACTTTCTAACAAAAGGTTGTAGAATAATGTAAATATACAGTATGTTTTAACCTTTGCTCTTCATCTTAGAACTAAATCCTCCCTCTTAAAGTATAAATTGTCTGCTGAACACACAGATGGTATCATGAATGTAACTAATCTTTTTTATCCATACAAATGAATAAAAATACTATTGTAGTTAGTAATATGCATGTTAAAGTGTTTATGAATGTATAACTACAACTCCTGAGGACATTAGTGTCAGGCTGGTGAACAACTGGCATGGTAAAACAGTTGTAATCATTTAAATGTGAATATTTTTACAAATCTGTATCTGCTATAAGAACCAGTTCACTGAACTACTGATGAACCCAAGAAACCGAGTTTTTAACTTCACAATCACCAATCTTAAATTGAGTTTACTATTAGAACAACATCGTACGCTTAAACAAAGTACACGTGCAAAGCGCTCTTGACATAAATGTTTTTCTATCATTAATCTCCATCGCGCTCAATCGTCTGCTTCCACTAGAGTGAGTGTGAATAACAGTTATTGATGGAGGGAAGTGCTACTTTCTCTCACTTTTCCTCCCCCATATTGCTCCAGACTAGCAGAATCCCTACTTCACGTGAAGAGAAAGACTTACATCGGGCCAATATTGCCATTAATCTAACAGGATTTGTTTCTCACATGTTTCCCCTCATCATCTGTTATTGTGGCTTCATGTTGATGTATCGCCGGTGTCTGGACGAACAGAAGAACATCCTCTCTCTCTCACGCTTCCTCTTCCTCTCAAACAGTTAATTTTTCAGGCTTGAGCCTTCAGGAAGCCCGTCCTCCCCATCTGTCGGAGCGCAAATCCTCTAACGTTTAACTGATCGAAGGAACTTAATGAGCTTTTCACAATATTTTAAGTCACAGTGCTCTCAGAAGGGGTCGACACATTTTAAATATGGATCGAGTCTGGAAGGATGATGCATTTTTTAGTTGCTGCTATGCTGGGCCCTAAATGACTCAGGGTCTAGAGCTGCAGACAATAAGTCTATTGATTTGATAAGTCCAACAGAAAGATATTCAGCAACTAGTTTCCAAGCTACATACCAAACATTCCTTATTACAGGTTAAACATTGTGAGAATTTGTGATTTTTTTTTTTTTTTTTTTATTATCTTTTTTTTTCATTTTGGACTTTTGGTCAGACAGTATTCACATTTTTTCTGGCATTTCATAAACCAACTAATTAATCGAGGGAAAAACAAAAAAAAAGGATTGTAATTGTTATTAATGTTGAATGTACGTCATTTTAATTCAACTTAGTAAGATATATTTACTTTTGTCTCGTTCCACTTCTTGTCATCTCCTTTAATTCTCCCTCTTTATACTTGAATATCTTGATTCTTCATTGGGCCTCCTTCTTGTGATTGGCTCACTAAATGGAATATAAAATGTGACTCTGACTCTTCCTAACGACCTGATTTTATTTTTTCTTCTAATACTGATGATGTTGATTTCATTTACACACTAGTTGACTTGAGTGAACCTGTTTGCAGAAGGAGGTCTAAAGAGGCACTCACCTCTGCGTAAGGTGGCCGTGTGGAAGGGTGGCGGGCTGATCTCGGTGTATGCTCGCTCTCTGGGCACGGCGCACTTCATCTCCATGTAGCTGCTCTCTGGGTGGCCGAAGGGCAAACCCGGCAGGTCTTTGATGGTCGCGTACGGATTCTCGCTGTTCAGAGAGTTGCTGCTCACCGCCACCGCACCCTTCAGCTCTGCCACCACAGGAAGAAAAGACATATGACAGTCAGTCAGGACATGTGGCACAACAGCAGGACAAAGAGTCTGTAGACAGAAAAAGTCTTACTTTGAAACAGATATTCTTGTGATCTTTACAATATTGCACCAATTGTTTCACGTCTCATCCTCTTACTAATGTATGTGTTGGTGTCCCTACTTCTCTCTAGATGATAGAAGAGCAAAAAAGGGTGAAAATAGAGTGATAAACTACCTTTGTTGTGATATTTTCCGAGACTGGCACTGTAGCTGTAACTCCGATCAATTCCAAAAGCTCCTGTAAGCAATAAAAGACAAATCTGGCACCTTTATCTTCATTTATGGCAAACGAATCAAAGGCACATAATTTGCTTTGGAAAGCTGCTAAATCAATACCAGGTGAGTGCATGCTGGCTACGCAACCACCAGGTTTTATGAAGTCCTCATTGTTTTTATAGTCTCACATCAAATGTGCATTGTTGACGAGAATGATTTTCTGTCCAAAAGGAAATGCTGGATGATACGTTTTAGTGTATAAAAGAACACTTTTCTCCAGAGCTGTCACTGCATGTCTCTTCCCTCAGTTTACACTGCTGTGTGTTTGTTACACCTGGGGTTTGAATGCCCTGATCAACACTGTGATTCATGATTTTTACTCTTTCCCAAAAAATTTTTTTTGTGTAATACAAACAAATTCAGTCTGATAAAACTCAGACTGCTATTGGACAGTAAGCACTGCATTAACTCGTAGAATGAGAAAATACATTTTAGCACAAAGTTGTAGGTTTTACAGATTACTTTTTTATGAAGCTGTGGTCAGGAGGTTTGTAAACTAAATCCTTATTTTTACTAGCTTGTAAACGTTACTGCACTCATTTCATTTTCCTGCTGCAGGTCTATGTGCATCAGTGTCTCCTCTAAAAGCGGATCCTGAGTGTGAATCAGTGGAGAGTGCCCCAGACGGACCTGAGGCTTTGCGAGGCTCGTGGTGCTTCCAGTCTGCAGGTAGCGTGGCGTTGCTCTCAACCCCAAACAGGCCCCGCCTCTCCCGCTCCATGTTTTTCACACTGCAGAACAGCTGGTTATTGGTGTTCTGTGGGGCAGAGTGAATAGTACACCAATCAGACTTGCAAAACAAAATGAAATGCTTTCGGACATATTAACTAAATAACTGTGACTTACTGGGTCAATATTTTATGGTTTATGATTTCATGGCCACAAAAAGCAATCCAGTTTTTGTTGACTGGATAAATGGCATATCAGTGCCCTGAACACTGCCTAAAGTATGAGATTGCCAAGGTGACGTAACAGAGGTGGCATTCACCTTGATGGTGCGGTCGTGGTTGTTGGGGAGGTGTGGCAGGGGAGGCCTGTTCTGGCTCAGTGTGTGGTAGCTGGGGTTGGAGTAGTAGTGGTGGTAACTGTGAGGAACATCTGGAGGCCAAAACAAACACATGGAATCACGTCTGCGGCAATTAAATTACCTCTAGGTCAATAAAAATGCATCTCTGTGGAACTCTTGTTACAAAAACCCAGACACACAACCAAAACCACATTCTGACCAAGAGCAACTATATAAACATCAACATAGTATGAATATTTAACAATAATAATAAAAAAGCTAAATATCTTACTTGAAATTCACTGCATGGCATTAAAAAATGATTTAACTCGAACACATTTTACTCTTTTGCAAGCACATCAACTGTGGTGTGAGCATTTAACAGTGCTCATCCATTTAAAAGGTAATATCATGATTTTGTGAGAATTGATGCAATGAGATAAGAATTGTGATCTGAAGTTCAAAAAACATAAGCGCTATAATTGATCTGTCAAACATACTGTAAAAATGTAGCTTCATACACGGAAAAGGAAGACAAATGGTCTTTGTGTTTTTTCTATTTCTGCTGTGTGGCCTTCCTGTTGTTGTTTTTAGCGCTTTTCGTTCTGTTAGCACTTTTAGCTGCTTCCATCAGCTCGGCCGTCGCCATGTTGAGAGCCGTATGGAGGCATTCAGAGATAGTTTTTCAGAAGGATTTTAAATGCAGGACTTTTATTTGAATATTTTAACATTGCTGTGTTGGTACTTTTACGTAGTAGTAGTACTGCATCCACCACCATATACTGCATTGACATACCTGGGACAGCGTATTCAGAGTTGACCGTGCGGCTGGTGGAGAAGGACACGGTCGGCGTGTTGTTCTGTTTGTCCTTCTGCCTGCGGCGGTAGAGCAGCAGCAGAGCCAGCAGCAAGACCACCAGCATGACGAGCACCACGATGCCGCCGATGGCGCCCCACGACTCCCGCTCACCAGGAGGAAGGGGTACCATGACACTGTCTGACTTCACAGACGAGTCTGTCAAACAGCAGGTGGGAAGAGAAATAAAGGACCGCAGCTGGCTTTCGTTAAAGCTATACGACAAGGGACTTTCATTCAGTGTTGATTTTGGCGTTCCCTGTGGATTAACGTCGTAGTGTTTCCAATCACCAGAGTCTTTTCAGAAAACCTATCTAAACTTTCTTTAACTACTATAGCTCATATCGAGTCATGACGGTAAAGAAGCGGGTCGTCTTATGATCGGAAGATCGTGGTTCGATCCCCGGTGTCCTTTGTGATGATGGCATGGTAGCCTCTGCCATCAGTGCATTAATGTGTGTGTGAATGAGTGAATGTTGACATGTCACAAACAGCACTTTGAGTGGTCGGAAGACTAGAAAGGCGCAATACTAAAGTCTATTTACCATCAGGTTTAAATTGACACTGTTTCATAACCAGTTAAAAGTTACTCACACTAACTTTAACTTTCCAAGGACAGTCATAGAAGCCAATCAATTTACAAATGGAATATCTTTTTTTCCACTACTTTGCCAGAAAAAGATTGAAAACATGTTTGAATCCATACCTTGTTTACAGTTCTCTCCTTCACTTTCACACAAACAGTCTCCAGTGTATCGGTCACAGGCGAGGTCGAGCGGACAGGAGCAGGTCTGAGTGCAGAATGAACCAAAACGCCCTGGACTGCAGGCTGGAAAACACAAGGTACGTTTCACATCCATGCATCAGACACGTGAAATAAATATTGATTAATTTACCGGTCAATCAACAGAACATTAATCTACAACAATCTGAAGAATTGCTTAATAGTTTCAGCCATTTCTCAAGCTAAATTACAACACTCTCTGATGACACCTTCTCCAATGTGAGGATTTGCTTCTTTTCTTCTTCATATTGAATAATAAGATGCAAATATTTGCTGTTGCTTTAGGATTAGGGGTCAGGGTTGTGGGTTAGAGTGAGGGCTTAACTGGTAGATCAATAACACTAAAGGTCTCCCTCTTGGATGTGAGTCCAACAGAAAGATTCCTCCATCAGCAATCACATTTCACGTGAGTCTTTGAGACGACTCCTCCAGAAAATGCCCTTTTCTACTTGCTGTCTGATGTACTCACGTATGGAGCAGTCAGTAGCGGTCCAGCCAGGCAAACATTCACAGTGGCCGTCTCGATGGTCGCATGTGGAGTTGTTGGCACAGTTAACACACACTTCAGTGCACTGTTTGCCGAAGTAACCAGATGGACAAACTGTGAAACGCACAATGTCATGTGAAGAATGATCAGCACCGGATTATGTCATAAATGAAATGTAGAGGGTTTCTGAAACATCCATGAGGATTATAGGGTGTATGATTAATTATGTAAATGCCAACCTTGATCACAGTTGGGTCCAGTGTGTCCAGGGAGGCAATCACACTCTCCTGTCACATGGTGGCAGCGGTACGACTGGCTACAGGATGGGCATGACATACTGCACTGGTCCCCGTACATTCCCGCTCTGCATTCTGGGAGACAAACAGATGAAGAGTGAGCGGATGCAGATGTCAGTTCAGTGCACTTATTAGTTTTGATCTAATCTGATCTGCGCCTGTTTCCCTGCCGGCTGATGACAACACTCACTGTTCTGACAGGTGACTCCCCAGTAGCCGGCGCGACACACACACGCTCCCGTTTCCTTCAAGCAAGTGTCGCTGTTGGGGCAATGCTTGAAACAGGTCTGGTTACAGTGACGCCCCCACAGGCCCTCTGAACAGGGCTCTCTACAGCGAGAACCTGGAGGGAAAACATGGAGAGTGCCAAAGACATTGTGTTTATAAGAAGTATTCAAATTGTCAATACCACAATGGAGATATCATCCATCCAAGTAAAAGTCATGCATTCATAAATTGACTTCAGTAGAAGTAAGCGACTATAACAAGTACAATGTGTTGAACTATCAAATGAGAAAATAGTCAATGTGAAGAATGGTTCCTCTCAGAGTTTATAGTAGTGATGCAATAAGCTGTGTGTGCACGTTTCACAACTACACAATGTGTACTAAATGTGATACTGACTGATGTATATGTACCGTGCATTTGATTTCCTTCTGTGAATAAGACAAAAACAAAGTTTCAATACAATTTAGAACTGTATGAAAATCTTGACTTGAAATCTTGTTCAGATAAATAATCTGAAGCTGAAGTTGTCGTTTTTGGTCAGAGTTAACTGATAATGACATTGTTTTGAAGGATTTCCTTGTCGCTGTGTTCAATGAACCACCACCTCATAATCATGTGTCAAACACAAAGGACAATCACATAACAAACACATGACAAACACAAAAGTTTTTGATTTATTTATGAATTACTTTTAATACTTTAACTACTTCTCCTCACTATTTTGGATGGACTTTAATTTGTGTTTTTATACTGCAGTATTTCCACTGCTAAAAGATCTGAATACTTTCTCCAACACCGAATGTGAGATTGGTGTTAAAATGAAAACTAATAGCTGCAGGGGAAGTAGAAAGCCTTTGGTGCAGCGTGAGAAAAAAAATGTTTGTATTGAATTTTAGTCGTTTTGAAGTCAATGGTGGTCCTTTAAGTCACAGGACAGTGCAATCCGGATGAAAGAGAGACCGAGTGGCTTAAAACCTGTGGCTCAGTTAGTTCTGTTGGTACCAAAGCCAATCTGGCAGCGGCACCGGGAGGACGTCATCACTTACCCCACCAGCCTGGCAGACAGTGGCACTCCCCGGTGGTAGCCTGGCAGCCGTCGGCGTGAACACAATCACACCTCTTCAGGCAGCCTGGCCCAAACGTGCCCATCTGCACATGTGAGCAAACGCCAACGGGCAAAGAATTGTCAGGGGAATCTCTTCAACACTCGGCCAGCTCAGTCAGAGTCAGACAGAATACTACGCTGGCAATGTGTGGTTGTATAGACAGCCTGGTGGGTTGGCATGGCGGAGACAACAGGGGTACGCGTCCAGAACACAGATTAAAACATACAGAGGGTGAGGTGAGGGATGAAGAGCTGGACAGCATTTCTGAAGACTGTCCAATCAGAACCGACATGTTCTGTATAATTATCACCCTCATGATTAAGTCTAATCAAAGATAGCAGTCGATTTGTTCCTCTTGACATAGAATAAACATACAGTTCCCTTTTCTTATCTTCTATAGTTTGTATTAAGTGGCATGTGTTTTCATACAATGCTGTGGCTTTAGTCCAGGACCTTTCCTGTTGACCTGGAAGACGTTTAACACGATGAACATTGTCCTTTCAAAACATTTCACCCAGCTATTTACTTTGCTCCTCTGTTATTTATTCTATTTCATTTTATTGTAGCATGCATGTATATTTTATTTCACTGCATATATTTAAAGTATATCTATTTTCTACATAAAAATGTCTTCCGGTATTAACAAAGTTCTATTTTACCGATTTGCAGTTTATCCATTTAAAAAATATATAAAATCTTTGTGTCGTTAAAGTCAAAGTAATGCAGTAATGAAATTAAACTGATCATTGTCAGTATTGGTGGCTGGAGGTCAGAGTTTACCACCTATCATTTTAAAAACTCGTGGAATAATCTACTTCCTGTGCAGACAGATGTGAATAGTACAATTTGTAGGTTTATATATATATATATATATATATATATATATATATATATATATATATATATATATATATATATATAATCATTATTACATGTTGTTTTTATTGTCTCCTGAAATAAAATAAATCTCTTGGTTTAAAGCAACTGTTGCATAAAAATCAGAAACTAAAAGAAACTTTAGTTGTCTAGTTTAAGATAATCTGATGCTTCCCTTTGTACCACTTCATAAACAGGCAAAGCTATAAAGCCTCATATTCAGACATTTACCGGGCACGGCTGGTCGCAGCGCGCCCCCTGCCAGCCGGCTGTGCAGGCGCAGGATCCATCTGCAGGATTACATTTTGCCCCGTTGGCGCAGTGGCAGGTGGCGTTGCATCCTGGGCCCCAGGTCCCCTCCGAGCAGGGGGTGGAGCAGTCCGGCCCACGCCAGCCTGCAGACACACAAAGGTCCGTCAGCCATGTTTGATCGAATCTTATTTCATCAATTTTGCTCCAGTCGTGCATTCATTAGTCTGTCAATAGGTCAAGCATTGACATGTCAGACGAAACGGTTCCTCTTTCACCGTGACCACAACTGTATGAACGTGTTTTACCCTCTTTACAGAAGCAAGTCCCGTCGATCGGCGAGCAGTCGACAACATTTTTACAGGAGCACTCCAGGGAGCAGTTCTTGCCATAAGTGCCACTTTTACATAGACTCTCACAGTGAACCCCCTGCAATAATAAAACATATTAAATTTAATCATAAACCTTGAGGGCATTTAACCAGTGAGACAAAAAAACAATAAAATAGGTCATCTGAGCACAACAAATGAAAAGAAAATATACACAATTCATTACATTAATATTCATTTATTCACTGAATCCTAACTAAATCACTCTAAACTCCACCACTCACCGTATACCCGGGGGCACACCGGCATTGTCCCGTGGCACTATTACACACGCCGCCGTTCACACACAGACACGGCTCCAGGCAACCGTGACCGTAGAAACCGTGAGCGCAGGTCTCGTTACAGAACAGTCCTGCCCACCCTGGCTGGCATGTGCACTCCCCTTTCATCGGGTGGCAGCTAAACAATAAAAAATAGAGTGAAATGTGATAAAATCGCTGCAAAATTACAATGAAGCCATGAGAAAGTGCTGACTGCCAAAGAAAACAGTGAGCAGCGACACTGCTATAATGCTCTTAATTTGGTCGGTCAGTGACGACGGGGAACCAGTTTAGTCTGAAAATGATTGAGTGACAAAAGATTTGTGAGTTACTGGCATTAACTGCCGTGGTTATGATAAAGGATGCAGTTGAAATCCAGAAATAGTCTGAAAGTATTCGGATGAAGTTGTCGATGCTACACTTAAGGAAGGATTTGCATCAAATCAGGTCACTGAGTCTGAGTGAAGGAGTGGACAATGTCTGGACTTGTGAATGTTGAATAGGAGGTCACTGTAAATAGTTTGCAGAAACTCAGAAACTCCAGTAATGCCACTCATGGATGCCCGCCGCCATAAGATATAACAGCTGAAGAAGAAGAAAACACCTGTGTGGGTTTAACGTGGTGTTTGGGGTGAAGCCAGACTGGCTTGTGACCAAATCAAAAGGACTTCCACTTTATAGCTAACAACCTGTGCTCCATTTAAACCAATGGACCATGCAAACGCACACAGGTGGCAGCATCGCCCTCATCAGGACCACCAGCGTGTCAAGGACTTGAAAACATACTTATGACGAGCCTGGCAAAGGTAAGATGTACGCTTTATAGGAAGTATTTTTACGAGTCTTGATTAGAAACTAATTTAGTAAACCTTTCCCACTTTTAAAGCAGCACAAATGTGAACCCATTCACTGTGTTAACCAACCAGGACAGGCGTCTAAGAAGTGGATGAGCAGGTTAATGTGTGGGGCCAGCAGCTGGCTAGCTTGCCCCAAAATTAAGTCAAATAAAGTCTTTGGCTCTGCTCACTGAGATTTCGCTCAATCATAATTGGATAATCTCTGCCTCCAGAGCAAATGTTTGCATCGCTAAAAGCTGTT
This sequence comes from Clinocottus analis, assembly GCF_023055335.1. Taxonomy (NCBI): domain Eukaryota; kingdom Metazoa; phylum Chordata; class Actinopteri; order Perciformes; family Cottidae; genus Clinocottus; species Clinocottus analis. The sequence continues at coordinate 11,286,535 of NW_027176251.1, read as the reverse complement.
TTCCTGAAGACGTCAACTCACCTGAGTGTTTGTTTGTCCTGGCAGAGACACTTGCGTTCACAGTGCATGCCGTATTTGCCCGGCGCACACATCCTGTCCCTGCAGTGAGGGCCGCTGAAGCCCGGCTCGCACAGGCAGCCTCCATCGATGTTGTAGCAGCGCGCGCCGTTAGCGCAGTCGCACACACCTTTACAGTCCTGACCAAAGGTGCCCGCAGCACACTCCTCATTACACCTGAGGGCAGCGACACAGAAGGTTGTTTATAGACACACGGAGGAGCTGGGCTAGATTTTTAAGTTCATGAAAAAAAAATTCAATTAAATTTCCATTTGTTATCTTAGTCAGGCATGATGTTAGCCAAAGCTGTATTTCTGTCTCTAGTGCTGAATAGTTCCATTTAATTCTATTCGACAGAAAACTGCAATGGTTTACAGTTCAGTGACTCGATCTCATGCAATCACACATCAGTTTGCTGCACACAATATTCATATTAACAACCCAGCTGGGCCGTGGTGCATTAAGACCAAAGGACATCAAACATATGAGGACGACAAATACCGATTCAAGATTTCTCCAGACTGAACATTCGCATACAGTCTGTCCGTTTTGTATTTGGGTTCTTCTCTTAGCTGTCCCTTGACATGCATGGACATTTGGGAGGCCCACAAGCACAGGAACAGTCAAACACACACACACACACACACACACACACACACACACACACACACACACCTGTTACCGGTGAACCCTTTGGCACACTGGCACTGTCCAGTTTCCGGGTCACATTTGCCCCTGTTGTGGCAGACACACTCGTCAGCACAGTTTTGTCCAAACCTTCCCTCTGAGCATCGCACCGTGCAAACGGCACCCTGCAGAGTAACGAGATGAAGAAAAAAAAATTAAATTCATGAGGCAGAAAGACATGCCAAGTGAACACTGATACGATGACACCCACATTGCAACTTTCACAGATACCCAGAAAATAAGTTTGCTCTCTGATGAGATCACGATCTCTTCTCCCATCATGCATGTCTTCCAAAGACATTTTTTATATTAGTGGAAAACCTTGCATCTGCATGTCTCCAGAGATGACAGGTTGTCTACAATATGTCTTTAGAAAAAAAGCCAGAGACTATTTTTCCAAAGTTGGGAGAAAGCTGGAACACAACGTGTCAGGCTAATTCAAAATCTGGCAACCTCCACCGATTATGTGAAGGTGAGTGTCGGTGCACGCTTTAACTTAAAGAACATACCGTCCATCCAGGCGGGCAATCGCAGATCCCTTTGCCTTTACAGATGCCTCCATTCTGGCAGGGGCACCGTGCCTGGCATTTCCTGGGACACGCCTTTTCACAGCTGGGGGAGGAGGATGGAGTCAATAACAAGTTAATGGACCACTTTAGTCAAAAACACTCCGTGTGTCCTCCCGGGGCATTCCTGAGGACGTACGTAAAGGTTTTTGTTCTACAGTACAACATGTACAAACTAAGTGTTACCAGCATTTTTAGGAAATTGGTTACTCAAGCATCAGCCCACAGGTGTTGTATGTTTATGATCATGTAAAGCACATTATGCTATAATGTTCTATAGACAAAACACATTTAACCTAAACTACGTCCATTTGGTTCTTCTACTTTAGAATTTCCTTTTTCTGGTACTTTATATTCCTACTTCACTACAATTAAAAAGTAAATATAGCTATTTTTACTCCTTTTTTGTTTGATAATGTTAGTCACTATGTTTTGCACAATTTCATATGTAATGCAACATATTGTCAATAAATGATGATGTAGAAGAAGATTATACTTTAATGATTCCTGTGGGAAATGTACCTAAGTTGTATTAGATATTAAGTAAAATATCTGAGTACTTAATTTCAGCTTTAAATGTTACACTCTTGTAAATCTATAGCAGTTGTATACAGACATCATGATCTAATAGACCATATTCAATTAGTAGTCCATACACCCCTCATTTTATATTCCATGAAAACTACTCTGAAGGAAAGTGGAACAAAAGTTTAAAAAAGGGGAGATCAATAAAAAGGAACAGTAGCTCTGTGATTACTAGAAGACTTGGCATTTCAACAGCTTTGTAGGATTTATCAGCACGGTTGGAACGTGTCTTCAACCAATCAGATGTCTTGGCTTAAACTACCTCTTGTGCTTTTCAGTGTTGGGATATTACATTTTCTAATACACCCTTGAGGTAAAATAACATGGACGTACTTCAAATACACAATTCATCAAGGAGCTTTATCCAATCTTGAATGTTGCCAGGCCCCCATTCTTATTTAACTGAAAGTGGTGCATTGTTCACATTGGCAGTGAAAGAGGTTTCCACTCATATTTAGTGGGGAAGAGTTTTTATTGCTTACTCATCCTCCAGGACAACTAAAGACGGGCGTAACAGATGAGTCACGGATTTACTTCATGGATAATAAAGTTGTGTAAACAAATAACTCGGTAAGAACTGACAGATCTGTGACGCATAGACCTCCAGAGAAAATTAGAATAATAAAGTCTGATACTGTGATGTGGAATGAAGTGTTTCCGAAATGAAATTATTTTCTGTATACAGTATACTCTACTGAAATTTTAGCTGTTAATGCCGATAGGAAAATGTTAGCATGGTAAACATTATGGCAAACACTACCTGCTGAACATGAAGTTAGCATTTAGCTCAAAGCTATGAATATCTCATGAATATTAAGAGTGAAAAAGGGTAACCATTCCAAAATGCTGTATTTATTTTGTAATCCGATTCAAATCTGACAATATTAACAATGTTTTCAGTCAATGTTTGTCTCTTTACAAAATCAATATCGCCTTTAGTTATGAATCTCCTAATATGCAAGCTCCTGTTTGAATATTTATTTATTTTTGTGCACTCACAAGGTCCCAGTGAATCCGTCCCGACACAAACACTCTCCGGTTTCTTTGTCACAGGATCCTCCGGTCCCACACTTGCATCTCTGCAGACAGCCCTGCCCGAAGTTGCCTGCCGGACAGGACTCCTCGCAGTGGCGTCCTATGAACCCTGGAGGACACTGGCACGTCCCCTTGACGGGGTCGCAGAGAGCTCCGTTCTCACACTTGCACTGCTGACTGCAGCCCGGCCCCCAGTGTTTGTCATCGCAGGCTGAAAGGTAACAGGACACACAGTTGTTTATTGATTATGAACATGCCGAGACACTGAAACACGACCGTCTTCTGATTTATTCATGCAAAACTGCCATTAAAAAAAGGAATTGTGTCTTTGGACATGTGGTTTAATAGATACGCTTCTTTTTTTTAATCTCAATCTCTAAATGTTATATATTTAATTATACTGTTTGATTTTTGATTTTCATTGATACTAGTTGGGGGAAAAATGTATTATTTACATTGGGCACCTCACTTTTGAAAACTTTTCTTTTCTGACTTTCATAGCGCACATTTTCCAACTATTCAAACCAGTCAACTTTAAGTAATTTGCCTCCTACTCTAAACAGAGTCAAACTTACTTTGCAATGCTAGAAGATTGAATAAAAACACAAAAGCAAAATAAGATTACTGATGATTATTGTGACACGCATATGCAATCATTTTGTGTCAGTTTTGTTTCTCCTCATTCTGTTTTCCTCCCGTTCGCTGTGGTGTACACTTACAGTGACATATGATGTCATGAAACGCAAACTCACAGAAACAAATCTGATTATGTTCAACAACACGGAGATGAAAAACAGAACAGAAACAAGAGAGGAACAGTGCTCGTGAAGGACATAACGTACTGACTCTTCCAGACAATACAGTCGATCTTCCTCGTGCTTCCACATTCAAATCACCCTCTTTCAGTCCTGCAGTGTTATATGACCAACAAATAATTTAGAATCTGCAAGGAGATTTGCATGGAACTCCCGATGCGGATGAGTTTCAGATGGTTAATTTTACAGGAGCTTGCGGATCGGCTCCAGGGGGGGTTAGAGTGCAAGGCAGAGATTCACACAACATTTGGGTTTCAATTTCATGATGAAGAGATCTCAGTCCACCGCCTTATTGGTCAAGTGTGCATTCTTCAAATTTCTCATCGGTGCCTTTGACGGTGCTGCTGGATATCATCAAATGTGATATCCACCCAATAGCCCTGACGTCACACGGGGATGGGCGTCAGTCAACTTGAGCTAAAAACAATTCCAACAATTTCATGCTGACCTCTGTGAATCATCTTTCTTTATCTGGAGAGCAGACATTCAGCCAGGCTTAAGCAGCCCCCCATCCCTCCCATCCCCCCTTACCGATGCCTGCTGCACACATGCCCTGCCACAGCTTTGAAGAGCACAAGCACTGCTTCGACAATAATTACACGGAGGGGAGAGCAGAGCCAAATTTGGCCCGGAGCAAAGCTCGCTGCCACGGACTGTGGTGTTTATTGCCCCGGACGCAGAGCAGGACCCTCTCTTCTTTTTTGTTTAAATGAATCCTACCTTCACTTGTTCTCTGTGTGGGCACCGGAGAGGGGCTATGTGTCATGTTGACTAATGAGAAACTCAGCTGGAACTGCGATTATGTTTACACAGACATTCTCCGAGACAGCAGGGGAGATTTACCTTGAGGTCTGCAGCACTGAGGCACAAGAACTGAGGGGGCGGACGGCTCCAGACAGTAGATGAGTGACTGGCTGAAATGTTCCAGGTTGGACGTGCTGTTTTTGAGCGAGCAGCCAGTGTGTTTGTTTATCTTCATGTAAACATGAGCAAGGCTTTTTCTAACGGCGTTGCTGGGTTGATCTACCTTCAGCAGATGCACTTAACTTAGCTTAAGTGTGTCTTACTTTGATTTGATTGGTGCACCAAGCTCCGATCAATCAAGAATTGGCAGAAGGTTGACATTTCATACAGAAAAGGGAATTTGTGGCCATGTCAGAGTTTGATTATCTATCACAGTGACACAACAACAGAGCATTGCGACCACACAGACTTTCTGAACTTCTCCTATCAGGCCTCGATCTCAAGGATACTTAAAGCTGAACTTGATTTCTGTGATGGTGACATGTATCCATCATTATTAACATGTGATACCTACCAGTATCTGTAATACTGCATGCATGTAAACCCACCGACTGGCACACACTTCAGAACTGGCATCTCTTCACTGTCTTTTGTGAGGAATGCACACTGGTATGGTGGGAAAATTCTTGCCTTTCCCCTGAGAATTGTTCAAGCAGTGGTTTGTTTTTTTGTATGCGCAGAAAGTCCACATAATCTTCATGGATATCGAAACAACCCTCACTGCTGGGTTTTGATTGCAGCTCTTTTAAAATCTGCTCTGAAACATGGCTTACGTAAAGCATAAAATATTTTGACATGACATTTTGTTGCTTCCATTGAGCCACAATTCCTGTTTTTCTCTTACCTCAACCATTGTAATCACCAACATATTCCCATGTTTCATCCTCTCCCACTCTTACTCGCTTTTTGTCAGTGGTGGAATGCAACCGAGTACATTAAGAAGTACTGTAGTATACAGCCGATGTAATCTTTTAAAACAATGTATCTCCAAATCTGGTGATTTTGAATGTTTCTGATGTTTATTGTCCGACTTCTTAATCCAAATAAACTCCTTAAAAAGCCTCTTGGTTCAGCTGCATCGTCACAAAGATGAAGACAGGGCCTTTTTTTCTGAACTCATAAAAAGTTGACTTTTAAGAGACACGTCGTCCTAACAGGACAGAGAGGCTACAAATATAAGGCATTGCTGTTAAATGTCCCAACAAGATATGAAATGGGTTAATTTGAGCACAATCATAAACATCTACAGCTGTAAAATGCAACACAATGCAGCTTTTTCTGAAGTTAGGTTTTGAGAGCAGTTTACATGTAGTGGAGTATGTACATAGTGTGGTACTTGTACTTTTACTTCAGTAAAGGAACTTCTTTGAATGTTTTTTGTCACATTCTGCCATGTGAAGAACACGTATACTTCTCCCTCCCCTCTTCTTTTTTCCATATTCATGGGCAAAGAGTCCTAAAAGTTGTCAGTATGCAAACCTCAGTCCCCTCTCCCCTTCCCCATACTTAGATAGCTCAACACACAGGCATCCAGGAAGTATCAGGGCTCATTCTGCCAAAAAGACTCCATTATAGGATACAGTGGAGCCAAGGCTGGAGAGAAGAGGACGGGGAGGGGGAGGAGTGTAAGAAGAGACGGAGCGGCTTGGTCCATGCGAGAGAGAGAGAGTGGGGTAACATTTTCCATTTCCCCTTCCCATCATCCCCCTGTCAAGACATCAACCACTACCCGTTCAAGCTAATTCCCTCTTTCGGTAGAGGAATAGGAGGGGGATGGAGGTGGGCGGTGTACTATTGACCCAGCTCACTGCGTTGAAACGGGCTAAAGGTGGAAAACTTGGTTTCAGTGAGGGGGACAGCAGGCTCTAGTTTCACACGTCGCGTAGTTTGGACGATAACATTTAGGAGATTTCAGACAAGACAAACTGGTTTAGACTCATGGTTTCACGGTTCACCTGTTATATAACCATTTGTGTTGATGTTAGTTATGTAAAAGAAGACATAACGGGTAGAAGGAGCAGGTTTATTAATGTCTCCTCTTTTTATAGACTGTTGCTACTTTCAGTATATCACGCAGTATCATGTGATTCATAAAATTATTCTTCATTTTGAATAGTAACTGAGTAAGAGGTGGATGTGCAGCTCCTTCTGGTCTAGTAAAATGGTTTCTGAACTGAGGCTGACGTGCATGACTCATTGCTGCTGATGCGGTAATGCTCCCTTGCTGTTTCCATTGGAAAGGCCTTCTGTGTGTGATGAAGTATGTGAAGATCAGCCACTTGACTAATGGCCAGTTGTCTTTTCCTGTTGTGTGTATGTCAAGTTCATTTGTGTGTGCACCTGATGAGGGAGGGGGAAAGAGAGAAAGCGCTGGGAGGAAAAGCAAACGAGAGAGAGGAAATGACTGAGCGAAGGGAAAAGACTGATTCATACCGCTGGAGCAGTCGTCGCCTCGCCAGCCTCCCTCACACTGGCATCGGTCTGGAGCGACACATCGGCCGTGGACGCACTCCTTGGTGCAGCGTGCTGTTAATGAGAAACACACTTTTGTAACAGACCTGGCTTTGTGGAGACATGCAGCATGGTGTGCAGATCAGATCAGCCATTGGCTCACAACTTTATTCTTGGTGTTGTGAGCCCAGTAAGAGGAGTTCAAAAAGCCCTTTATTGAGGCTGTCATCTTCCGAGTGTGTGCATTTAATGGAATTGGTGGCATTTAGCAGTAATGACTAGAATCAAAGTGGATATTGTCGGATATATATGTTAAGGCTTTGTCTACGGTTCAATATTCATAGAAAAGTACATCCTCATGTCTTTTCCTAACCACTTTTCCTTGACCACTACGCCATGATGTCAAGTAAAGATGTGAAGGAGAACTAATGAGGTTTTAGGAAAAGACAATTTTGCTTTTATTTTAAAGCAAATTTTTTTTATGACACATGGAAAGGTACAGTGACAAACACAACGCTGAAACCGAATCACACCTCTTCAGAAAGAAGTTTTAAATGGATGCTAATAGTGTAAAATTTAAACAGACACTTTCTGTGTCTTTTCACCCAGTTGGGAAGTTCCTCAACAGAACAACAGCATTGGACCACAGCCAAAGTCTCTTTTTTTCCACAAGTCCTCCAAATTGAAAGATGAAATAAATTGTTGCTCTCTCTAACAACGTCGTGTGAATCCCTCTTTTACATCCATCACATTTACTGCCAGAGTGTTTGCACTTGAACGTAGCGCTGAAATGATTTATGTCGTTCTTCTTGAGGGAACTGATTTTATTCCAGTAGAAGTGTACATATATAATATATATATACACTATATAATACGATACGCAGTGACATCTTTGTTTGTGTATCAACTAGTTTTCACACACTCTCAATTGCAGTGTGTAATGTTTAGTTTTAGGTTACGACTGAATACTAAATACACTGAAGATCAGCCTCACACTGAAATGTAATCCTGTTATTGTGTTCATTGTATTGTCCTTCAATAAGTAGCGCACACACACACACACACACACACACACACACACACACACACACACACACACACACACACACACACACACACACACACACACACACACACACTGGCAACTGCAGAAGGACCCACTGGGGTAGAAGTACGGCCGTGTTGACAATCACTTGTAAAGGGCAGATAAAGCTACTGGTATTATCACAAATGTCTTTGAGATCTTTGGATCCTTTTAGCACTAAGAACTCATTTAATCAACTTGCTATCAGCTCTTTTTTGAAATATAATATTTCAATAACTTGAATGTTACTATATTCACTTGCTGTAAAATCCCCAAGTTACAAATTAACTTTTGTCCGGCTTGTGCTTAATTAATATTACGAAAGACCACATGCGTTCAATCTTTTGATAAAGGGCATAGTGCCAAGGGTGCTTTTTCTATTAAAAATATATTTAACTGAATTGCATTCTTTCGCTCTAAATTTGTTCCACCCATCATGAACGTGTGAGCTGTCAGCCGACAGCTGGGCTCGACTACACAAGTAAAGCACCACTTCCATTCATACCGTCAAGGAGCCGCCTCGTGGAAAGTCAGTCCCTGAGTTGTGTCCCTGCTATTATTAATCAAGATAATTCAAACTTGCTTTCTTGACTGCACACTAATAATTTGTTTTAACACTAGACAAGTGTTTTATAACCAAATGCTATAATTTAACTGATTATTTTCTCTTCTCTAGTTGAATGTGTTTGAAAACGGGTGGCTGGAGATTTGGGGGATCAAAGAAAAGGCTTACCATCCAGTGAAGGAGGTAAGCGTAATTACATCTAATTATATGTATTTAGGAAATAAAGAAACACTGGGTGTAGGAGGAGTCATATGCGACACAATGATGGCTGAGATATTTCAATTATGAAGCTTAAAACTGCAATCAGTCGGCTCCAGATTTTGCTTTTCTGATGTCAGTCAGTAAAATCAAAGGCTTTTGTTTTGGGCTATAAAAGAAAACTCTACAACACACACATACACACACACACACACACACACACACACACACACACATGCATCACTGCTGTGAAAGGTTGTGCAACAATAAGCAACCAAGAATGCATATTATCTCTGCCGAGTGAAAACATGTAACTCCAAACTGTCAGTTTTTGAAGCACAAAGCACAGACACCTTGTTATTACCATCGTGCATGGTGAGATCATCGAGTGACGTATGTGAAAGTTTGTAGATCTGAGGTAGAATTGTCCATGTATGGTTTTCAGTTTATTTATATATGTCTCCACCGACTGTCAGCAAACTGTTGACTGCTGCATCAGTTTGGTATTTTCAGACTCCAACAGCGAACTATCTGTTGTTTATTTTAACAACCGCACCCAAACAATTATTGTGAAACACAACTACCTTAAATTGACAATGAACTTTAAAGTAGTTAAAGTTAGGATTAGGAGTGAGGTGACAGGCTTCTGGTTACTTTACTCACATAAAAAGCTCAGTTTCTCCGTATGATGGCATGCTAACTGACTCCACATGTCGGAATAATTTTCACCTTCAAACATATTTGATTTTCGTTTCTTTACGGAGCTACAAAATATAAATAATCCAAAGAATATTGTGAGAAGGGCATTTGTTTTTATCATTGTCCCAAAATGTTGGATCGCTGTAAAATCAAACTAAAACAAAAATAAGTAATTATTCTCATCATAAAAAAATAAAAAAAAGTTTGAGTAAAATAGTATTTTAGTCTCGGGTATAGTCTTTAATGTATTCATTATAACTATCCGTAGTGTTAAAGTCAAGCTGAGGGAGTTTTCACGCTGATGTTATGCTAGTTGTTATTCTGCAGGCAGCAGTGCCACCCCTCTGAACTCATCACTGACAGATGCTTTGTTCATGATATAATAGCAGCTGGAATTATGTGAAATCCTTGAACTAATGACAGTCGTGAAGAGGGTTTTCATGGTGTCAGCAACACACACAATGAAGTTTAAAGTTCCATAAGAACAGCAGCATCAGCATGAGGAGCCCCCGGTGGGAGCAGAACCCATAATTGTGGTAGCTCCAGTGTCACGTGCTACTTATATTGATGATGCATCTTGCATGGAAAAATAAGTCAAATGTGGTGGTAAAATGGTATTGTGCTGGATTGTACGGTTTCATTTTGCGTGTGCACTAATGGCTGTATCAGGCAGAACATTCATACACAGTATATAGATGTCATTTAACTTGGTATAATTTGTGAGTATTTGTAGATTTTGAGATAACTCTTCATTATTCTGTTTATTCACAATGTTAGCAATGCACTACTGATCTTGCACACCCATGGGTGGGAGCAGGGGCGTAGCTATACTTTTGAGGACACTGAGGTCATGTCCTCAGTATTTTTTCTGGAAATTGGGGCTTTTTTAGCAACTCCGGAGACGTGTACGTTCTATAAATAAAAAGCAACCCTTTGTGGACTTTTACTGAGGTTATCCCAGTATGTTTTTAGCAAAATAAGATCATTATAATAATCTTAATTTGATAATAACAATAGCAACATTGTAAGAGTAGAAACTGTCCCTCATTCCTTTATTTAGATTTGACGATTTTAAGATCAACAAAAAGAGATCGCTCTGGATGCTGAGAAGTAATTTTAATAATGTTGAAGTGTTAATCTTAAAATAGTCTCTGCAGCATTGACATAACATGTTCATTAATATGCACTGTCCCTGTCAATCAATTTATTAATAAATACATTGATTTAGAGTTAGTGTCCATCTAATAGTAGCCTTTCTCTATCAACACTTAATTAGTTACATAGTACAATTTGTACCTTAATGTAAATTATTTAGATATGATTTATTGATGATTTTAAAATACATAAATAAAAAAGAAGGCAGGAGTCGATCAATAAAAAGGTTTTGATGATCACTTACGGACACATTTGTCTCTGCTCTCGTAATAGCCTGGACAGCATTGGTACCTCTTGCGGTAGTCTGTCTTCACCGCCTGCCTGTAGGCCGTCTTGTAGGTGATCCTGAAATAACAACACAGTCAAACAGGACGCTCTGACTCTCCGCTGAGAGGAGCAGGAAGTCAGCCGCAACAGGAAAAGAGTCATCACGCTGCTGCTACCTGTGGCGCATGCATCTGTAGGAGGTCCGAGGGTCAGAGCAGGGCTCCTCCGTCACATGGTCGTAAGGATGCGAGTAGGACTCTTTCACTGAGGTCGTGAAGCTGAAAAGCAGGACAAAACAAATAATTTCAGCTTTCTTAAACGTTAAGAATTAAAGATTTTCTTATTCAAATGACACACAATATATTTGGGTTTTGGACTGATCATGGAAAAAATGATGAATGCACTGACTGTGGCGATCTTAGTGGCTGAGAGTCTTAAACAAATACATTACAGTCAAATCAAAAGTTATATATTCATTGTGCTTTCTTCTGCAAATTCATAAAGTGCAACACAATTAGCTCAGAGGAAGAAAAAAGCCAATCAGTGTTGAAAAACTTTCACTTTCTTCAGATTTAGGTGATTTAAAGCAAGTGATTTTGAAAAGCTTTGGATTCATATAAATAGCTACACATCTCTGGTTAGAAAATGGCAACCAGTAATCTGCTTTTTATCTTAGAAATAAACGTGGTCGTTTATGTGATGAATGTATGTCTTAAACCAATAATAAATCAACAGTGATATTTATTTGCTTGTCAGAATGAAACAGGTCTCACCTCTCCCACAGGCTGCACACATTGGGGTCTCTTGGGTTCAGAGAGTAGCTTTGACCAATCAGGAAGCTCAGAAGCAGCAGTGTGGCGGCGCTCTGCAGGGTCGGCATGGTCCTGATGGGAAAACAGGACAGACATTTACGGAGGGATGCAACAATCCTTACATTTCAGCAAGGACAACACCAGGCCAAAACATATACACTTTATTATCAGCCGACAAAATAGATAACGGACACAATACAGGAAACATTTTGCACAATGCAAAGCAATTTGTAGAGGCCATGTTGAAGAGGTGATGTTTTTAGTGACTTTAAATTAAGTTTTCTGAGGTTGTTTAATTCGATTTTACTATATTGGAAATTATTAGCAGTCCAAATCATTTAGATGCCTTTATGTCCAATTTTGAAACCTAAAATCCGAACAAAAGTCAACTTGTTTTTGTTTACTGAGTGACAAATCTGAGCAGCCATGGAACGAAGCAGTAACCCCGTGGTTCTCTGTGAGGTAAACGTCCAATGGAAAATCTTTCACACACTGATGGAGGGAAAAAAAGTTCTATTCCTGCTCTCAACTAGAGCTTTAGAATCATTGTTTTTGTTTTTTATTTACTATAATTACAATTTCACAGCGTGGCAGATAAAAAGAAAGCTGGTTCTCTGTACCTATAAATTGCGGTGAAGACTGACTGTTAAAGAGTTTGTTAAACGCTCAGCAGAGGTGAGGCAGAGAGCCAGATTTAAAGTGTAACGCTCAACAGGGCTCATAAAACACAGGCATCAAGAGACAACCTGACAGCAAACAGGATAGATGGGGGAGAGTGCGGGCAGAAGTAAGATAGAAAACCAGAGAGAAGGGGATCAGGGTCCAGAAAGAGGACTCCCTACTCCATCCTGACCCCTATCAATCAGAGCTGCAGTGAGGCCTCCACGCTCCTCGGCTGTCGCCTCCACACTCCAGCAGCATCTGGATCCGATCAGTGCATCGGCCCAAGAGAGCGCCTCGGCACAGGGACCCTGTTGGGCTCTCAGGGAGCAAAAGGGAGGCACTTTTTCCCCCTTTCTTTCTCCTCACAAATATCCAATGGAAACTAACAGAAGTTCAGCAGGCCAGTGGTGCGGGCCCTCTGGTGAAAGCGTCGTGGGAATGCTAAGACATTTCTCGAAAAATATACGTCATGTTGACATGAGATCAGCCAGGCTTGTTCGCCTCTGTTTTCCCAACTAGTCACGCCTGACAGAATTACTGTTCCAGGGCTTCTCATGTCATCTACGTGTGGCCTTTGGGAGACTTCTGATGGGACAGGGACATTGTAAACCAAACAAGATTATGTTCCTCATGAAGAAACTTCTCAGATCTCAGAGGGAGGAACTCTAAATGTCTCTTCGTAAAAATGTAGGTCTTTCCTCAACAAAACTACAACCAAACACACTTTCTTGATCATTCAAAGCATATATTTGCATTTTGAACATTTTTTCTCATTTTGGTGGAAAAGTCCTTATGCACACATACACACACGCGCACACACACACACACACACACACACACACACACACGTACATGTGAGAACAGATTCTTCCTAGCGGATTGTGTTTCCTCTGTAAATTGCATGACCTTTTCCACCAGTTGTCATTTGAAAAGGTTAGTAAGAGTTAAGTTTAGGTGACTAACTTTGTTATTTCATTTCACTGTCAAACTGCTTTTTTAACCCTATTTCCTTCATGTCATCAATTTCAGCTGGAGAAACATATTTCTTTCACTTATCATGCATAGTTGCCTTTTAAGTCATGTGCCCGGGGAATTTCAGAGAACTTCCCGAAGATGATTTGCCTGTGGCTTGGTGAATAATACATGCCTCTAATAGTGCCTCGGTCAGCAGTTCAATTCCCATCAGAGACATGTTTTGAATGTTTACAAAATGTGTTCTTTCTGGTACTTTGCAGAAATCAAATTCCATCAGAATATGGATTATTTTTAGATTTTAGTAGAAGCAGTGCACCATAAACACCACTACAATCAATCAGACGCTTTATTAACTTCTATGTTAACTCTGTCCAGTGCCTTGTTATCACTGTTGGAGATTTGGCATGGGGAGGGTTTGCAGCATAAATCAGTGTGCAGCAATCTTGTGCTTCTGATAAACTGCCTGTTACTACTCTCCTACCCATTGCCAGGAGTTAATTCACTCACTGGCACAAGCGCTAACGCCTCAGAAATTTGTGCCACAAAAACAGAATTTTATGAGAACAAGCATATGGCTTTTATTAAGAGGAGTCTTCAACTTCACCAGCCACTTCATTGCACTGCGGGTAAATATTTTTCATTACCTTCTTTTCATTTTAATTGTGCTTCATTAGGAGAGAGGCTTCAAACCGCATTGGGAATTCTTAAATGTTGAGAAACGGAGCTAAATGAGTGCAGAAGTTGTTTTGAAAACAAGCTCAGATGTTGTTTGCATTGCATGTTTGAGGTACCTCCAGTGGGGAGGGGAAGGCAGGTAGACGCCCGGTGCTCCATGTGGAAGTATCATCAGCTGGAAACCTTACTCTACTCGGAGGCTACCCTTCCTTTTCGTGGAATGAAGGAGGTAGGAGGCAGGTACTCTAAAAATGTAGTTTTACACAAAACTCCACCAGAACTGTGGACTGTTTGACTCTCCCCCTTTCCTCCTTTTCACATAATAGCCTTCTACTCCATTACATCCACCCCTAAGCTATCATTATTTCCTTTGAGCTTTTTCCAAACTGCAGCTCTGAACCTTTGCACTTGGACAAGCTTGGCTAGGCAGCAGAAAAGCACTAGCATGATGTATCGCGACTGTTTTTTCGTTCAGTTTTGATGCATCTATCTGGCAGCGAACAGACAGTATTGTATGCACACGTCAACATTTCACATCCACTGGTCAAAGAGGTAAAGGCATGACCAAGATCAGTGAAACACCACAACAGTAGAGGTTGCTCCAACATTGTTTTGAGCCTGTTTGTAGTGAAGAAAAACAGACAATCTCATCCAGTGGCAGTGGAACTTTCATGTGGCTCTATAAACCAGTATACAATAGGCAAAACACCACGCATGCATGCACACACACACACACACACACACACAAACACACACATAAACACACACACACACGTACGTGCATGGACACTTACACCGCGCACATAAAGGCCACATGCATGCGCATGAACAGTCCCAACACCCTCTACGCTTTCAAGGACTAATCGTGTGTTGTCTCGTTCTGGAGCCATTACACACACACACACGCACAAACACACACACACACACACACACACACACACACACACATGCATGCATCACTGCTGTGAAAGGTTGCGCAACACATTAAATGAGTCCCATACGCTGACACTATTTTTAGTGTCTGAGAGCATTTTGCTAATTCACAGAGCTTCTCTTGACTGATTGACTCAGCCGAGGCCCAACGCAGCGGCCCACGCGTATACGCATTGTACCAACTGAGGAATCTGTGAGATGTTTAAGGGCGCCGCAATGCTGTTAACAAAACCACACAGGGGCTTCAGTGAAAACAAAGCCCAAATAAAAACAGATGCAGTGGTTTTATATGAATCACGCTAGACACTCGTACCCATGTTGTTGCCGTATTCTGCTTCAATCAAGCTCCCTTCAGGGCACATCAGCGCTGACGACTAGAACATGATTTGGATCAGATTTTCTGTAAGAGAACTATTTTCTGGACAGATGAATATTCTCATCAGACTGCATGTTCGCTTTAGTTAAACAGGATAAAGGTGACAGCCATATAGACTCAAGACTTGTCAATAGCATGACGTAACGACAACTTCTTAAAGGAACAGCTCGACATTTTGGGAAAGAGATGAAAGGTTTGATACCAGCCTTGTGTCTGTCCATTATGGAAACAGAGAGAAACAGCTAGACTTGTGATAAAGAAACCTGCTCGCCAGTGTTTACAAAATGTACAAATCAAAACATTATATAATATAGTATATTGGTTTTATAGGATGTTATATGTGTTAATATCTGGTTGCCTAAGATAACTCGTTGCTGATTCCACTAGAATTATAAATATCTGCCCCAAAAAATGTGCAAATTTCACTGTATTACTGAATATTTTTGACCTGCCCCTCTAAAAAGACAGTAAATCCCCCAAATAAATATCATTCATCCTCTTGGGACCACGAATATCTGTACAAAATATCAGCAATCACATTATATGACATCTCATAAGAGTGGTGGACTAAAAAACTAAACAAAAGCTAAACTGCACATTTACTGAACATTTTAATTGTCTTCTTTTTTTAATCTCCTTTCATAGTACTAAAACTAAAAACAGTTTCCATTTCTGCTGGACTTTGAAGCGACGCACAAGGCACTGATCAAACTGCTTTCCTGTTTCCTTTCCTTCTAACCTCAGATTTCTGTCTCTATTTAGTTCTATGCAGTTGCAGTGCTAATTGCGAAAGAAAATATTAGTCACCCACTGGAAGTGGATGCATGCCATGAGGGAAAGAAAAATAAAAAAGACAAAATTAGAGAGAGAGAGAGAGAGAGAGAGAGAGAGAGAGAGAGAGAGAGAGAGAGAGAGAGAGAGAGAGCCAAATCCAAGTTCATTTTCATGTCGAGGTGCTCTGATGTCCAACACAGAAACTATACAGAGCATGTCTTCCATCTTCCAGATTATTTTTATCTTTAGTTTTTAAAGCTTTTCTCTTTTCTTGGCATTGCAGGCTTCAGAATCAATGGCATAACATCTTTGCTTCTAATGCCAATGTGTGCTATTTTTAAAACTACAACCAAAGTCAACAAGACCGCACATAGTGAAATACGGTTGTGACCCACAATTTTGCAGGTGTATTCTTGTGTGGCTTTAGAGGTGTGAATCAAATAAGTCTCTCTAATTAGAGATTAAAAAGTTAATAATAAAGATAAAAGAGACCAATTTGACAATGATGTATACAAGGTTGGATCAGAACAACCTTGTAAAAAAAAAAAAAATGTGTGCTTTCCATCGAGAGTATTATAATAGAAAACATAAGTGAATATTGTTGTTGAATGTAAAATAAGATTCAATTATACATGTTCTGAAAAACATTAAAGGATTACTAGTACTAAACAAATAAAAATAAAGAAACTTTGAAGAGCATTGCAGTGAAGCCAGGTGTTCTTTATAAAAACATTTTCAACATGATATATTTGTTTTCACGGCAGTTGTCATGGCAGTGCAAACATAAAAGTGACACATTTCTAGGTAAATGAGAGTAATCCGAATACCATTTACATTTTTGTAATCCCTTTGGATTACTAAATTTTAATGAGATAATCAGTCACCGCTGTGGAAGACAGTTTCAAAATAAAAGTAGTCCGCCCAACCCATCAGCATTCGACTAAAGGAGGGATCTAATCGACCGGTGGTTCCCAAAGGGAGGGATAAGGAGTGGTTGAACTCCATTAAAATACCATTAAAGCAATGAGAGAGCAGCAATGAAGAATCATTGCTCTTGTATCAGACTTTCTCCCAAATACCTTGCCCACCCAAAGTGAGCTCTGTAAGTAAAACCTGATTGAAGTCCCTGAGACACAATCGTAGCAAACAGGAGTCTGTGGCCGACTGCCGGCCCTTTAAAGAGTCCTTAAAAACTGGAAAACAATGTAGCCTGCACAATTGTTTGCATTATAAATTGGCGAAACTGCCCGTTGTAGACAAAGACAGAAAGAGCAAAGGACAAAAAATCAATTCAAATGTTTCCTGGCAACAAGATGGTCACACTGCACATGATTGAAGTGTTGCTGTGCACGATTACACACAAAGGTACAGTGTGTATCGAATCCTTAGGTGATTTAAATGATCACCCTCTGATTGTGATCATCACTGGTATCGGAAAAATACCCTTCACAGGGGAGAAGAGCCAAAGGTTTGTCGCAATTTTACAGTTTAGCTCTTAAGAAAAACAAATCTATAAAACTGCTCGAGGGCAGAAACAGAAACATATTAGCCAGAGTCCTCCATGTGACACACCGACCACAGTGCCCGTCTCCCCCTATTCCCCATCCCACCCTCACATTAAACCAGAGTTACTGTAAACTGAATATAAAACCCATAATCCTTTGCATCTGCGTTCTCATCTTAGCAGGACGGGTTCGGCTGCTCGACCGCAGTGAGGCTGGCACACGCGCCCCAGTTGCTGCCATGCCTCATGTTGGGTGGGTGGATGGTTTTGAAGAGGAAGGGGGGGGGGGGGGTAGGAGGACAGAAACCCATAACAACACACAGGAGACTGTGAGAAACAATTACATGCCACACCCCAAAAAATAAACGGAACGTGAGAACACATAAAACTTTAAAAAACACACCAAGATATTTCACGGCGTTCATGAATTTGGCCACATTATCAAGCTTCAATCCAGAGTAAATCATCAACGCCTACACCAACACGTTCCCCTCTGTTTACAGTAAAGACATCATATACGGTAAAAGGTGGTATTCTGCCACAAAAGCTGAACCATCCACACTGGAAAAAAGCTTTTCAGTGGAAAACTCTTGGCAGCTTAAATGCAGCTGACGGTTCTCGGGGGAGTTGCGTGACAAAAGGATGATCTGTGAAGTATAAGGAGGGGGAGGCCTTGAACAGATCTTGGAAGTCTGAATTTTGCTGAGGGAGCTCTGCTGTGTTTGCTGAAGCAAAAGACGTGTGAACTTTTGAACTGACTGCAAAGTCAGTTTTTTCGTGTCTCGATCTTCAAACTGTTTGATCGTCTTAATTTGACCCCTTATCCTGTAACTGTATCTTAAACTTATGTCGGACGATCTGCCCCACAGCTTTGTGTCCGGTAATAACATGGGAATAAATCATTTGGATCATCCGCAACAAAAGACTTCTTACCAACAAGCTCTTAAATACAACGACAGATGATGTCCCTGTGCTGCCTGCCAACCTGTCCTTGAGTTTTAGTCATTTTTAAGGTCTGTTCATTAAAGGAGCTGCAATGGAAAAACTAACGAAATTACCTCAAGTCGACTCTATGTCATTTCCAAGTGAGCATCAGGCCGGCTTTCATTTGGCAAAATCAGTCAATGTGTTCTGGGATCCTTTATTTAACTGAGAAAAACAGGAAGCAGTGTGTGTCTCCCCTTTCCTGGTCCCCACATTACAATTATTCAAGGATCAGTTCCAGGGGGAACCGATGACAGATTCATCAGGCGGCTGATCTGAGGTCACTTAGCTGTCTTTAATGTTCGCTTAATTTTCCCTTTATATCACCTTGCAGTGACCAATACAAAAATAAAGACATGCAATAAATATATAAATTGTATACTGTAACTTAAAAATGAACTCTGACTACGTGAACATGAAAGCATGAAGCCGCTTTAAGACGGCGGGAACTGAGAGGACGCAATCTGCGATGTGCACACCTTTTCCTGTCGCGGCTAGTCGTACGATAAGCTAGACCTCCGTGTGTGGGTGTGTGTTTATGTTGGAGAGAGCCTTTATGAGTGAGATCAGAAGGTACTGGAGGTCATGTGACAGCGCGGTGATGGAGAACAGAGCCCGCGGATACCAACGGTTGGAGTGATAAGGTCACCATGGTGACGCCATGTGTTGGAGCGCATGAGGACATCAACATGGTTTGAGCATTTAAAGCCGACTTTGTATTGAGTCTTTGAAAACATGCATTCATTTGCTTTTTTAAAAATAAGGCCGTAAAAGTAATGAATTTAGTTTTTCTTGCCCTTTATTGGGAATTGATACATACTGTAACATTATAAATAGATGTTAAATTAATAAAATATTTGTGTTAAACGTTACAATTTACTCAGTTAGGTGTGACTTGGATGTAGCGCAATAGTACAGGTACTATTTCTGCCCTTCTCCTAAAAATGACGTTCCCGTACAACAGAACTGCTTTGTGGATTATGTTTTGAGGAATTGTCGTGGATGACGTTTGAATTTGACGTTTCACAAATACGTTTCAAATGAGTCCCTCACAGACATGTAAGGAGGTGGTCAGGGTGGGGCTTTCTCCTCAGAGACTGCTCGGAGACTATTATTGTCTAAAAATAACCATGTTCTTATGTTTTGTTTCTAAAAATTGCCAACCTTGACTTATACTCACGAAAAATGTAATGCATTGATCCCTATGACCAACTATGTTTGATTCAATAGTATCACTGCAAAGGGAATAAAATCAAATCTGGTTTAACCGCAGTCTTTCGGGACACTGATGACAAATGTAATAAATTATTATTATTATAAAGTTGTCTTTGTTCATCAAATGTTCTCTTTGTGCAGATGTGTGTGATCTGATGAGGTTTACGATAAAAATCAATTTTTTGTTTTCTTTTTTGAGCCGGGCTTCTTGCCAGTTGGAGGCCTTTGCTCTCCCCGTTGCATTACTTAGACACGTTCGAGGCCCGTGCGCTCTCCTCCACAGACCCACAGTGCAAACTGCTGCTTGGTCCTCCACTCTGCAGACCAAAACCACAGGCAGGATGACTGTGGTTTCAATGGTCAGAGGAAGCAGAGGGTCCGCAAAAACAAACTTAAACACTGAGAAGCTGCAGATAAATACACCGGTTCACCTCTTATGGAGCAGAATAAACAAAAACAGAGACGTGCACACCTTTATGTCTGGTCTCTTCACAACAACTGTTTTATCTAAACTTCAGAGAGTGAAATGGTGGAAAACCCAAAATGGAAGCCCTGGCTGAGGTTTTAGAGGGATCTGACCATACAGAGCTGTAATTATATGTGCTTTAATGCTCTGTGGATCATACTGGTGTAGAGACACATAGACTCCTTGTAAAAAACACAGCTTATTCCACAAACCATGACCAGAAAACATAGCTTTGCATTGTAAATCCTCACAGTAAGAACACATGCAAAAACCTCTTAGTCCACAACGTTAGAAGGCTGCAGCTGGTAAGAAACACAAGTAGTGTTTCCAAACTCACATCACCTTATGTTGGTTGTTTTGCTACGTGATCCCTGCGGCTTTATCACAAAGTGACAGGATGAAACGAGCGAGTAAATTATTCAGACCCACAACAACAATAATCTTGCATTTTTTCTGTAATATATAACTATTTACTGGTCTTCATCAGAGTGCCTCTAATGACAAAATGATGTGTTTCAATGTGATATAAAAATGAAGACATTTTAGTTAGTGTGCATTTAGGTACACAGATGGTTGCCCCTCAAAAGAAACACTGAAGTACTTAATGAACTCATTCCACTTTTGTTTTTTTTTAGATTCAGAAGAACAAATTATAGTAGTTTTGCTGTTATTTTGTCATAAATCAAAGAATTGGACCAATTAAAACATTTCAGATGAGGTGACTCACCAAAAATGCGTGTACTAAATGTTGCTTATACTAAATGTTGAGACCAACCTCAAACCTCAAATGTAAACCTCAAGGTGGCACGAGAGGAAAAGTCAGTGGCTCAACCAACTGCTCGGCTGCATCGTCTGGGAACCATCAACGTTTGAGGAAAAGGTGCTAATCCACCTCGCAGAGATTATTCACTGAATCGCTCAGAAATGTGACCTGGGTCATCAAAGTCATTGACATTCATCCTCCAAGCACCATGAACGTCTGTACAAAAATGTTTAGACATTGCATCTCGAGCCACAGCGGACTCTCAGACATCTCCGTCCTCAGAGTCACTCTGCCCACGTGGCTAAAGGAGCGAGCCAAGTCGTAATGAGCTGCATGCATCCTTGAATGAAAGACACATTGGAGGTTAACAACAGAAGAATGTCAAACTTCGCTGAATCACATTTTAACGAGCAGGTCTCCACAAGCAGGATATTTCTAATGGCTGCGACGCTCCATTGATCAGATGGAATGTCCTTCGTGCCATTGTTTAAACATGTATCACCGACCAGTTGTTGATTCAGACGCATACTTCCTCCTCATCTCTTCCTCCTCATCTCTTCCTGTGCTTCATGTCAAACTCGTTCTCCGCTGCCATTCAGGAAGCTCTCTGTTCTCTGTCCATGGATGTTTGTGTGAGTCAAGTTATTCTCTGACGCTTTTAATGTCATTCTATGACTTCATGATGAGGCCATGAGTCTTGTAATTTGACTCAAATAGTCCTGTGATGTCGTTTTAATACTTCCTCATCTCAATATGCGTTCAGAGTAATGGTATTAAAAGAAAAAACTCTGCTGGTATGTGTTTTCATATGGTGGTTGAACAAGTGTCCCCTTTATAGTGAGTATTGCCATTACCAATTAAATGACATTTAATCTTGAGAAAACAGAGAAAATCACAAAATCCTGGAGCCCAAGCGAACATCTTCAAATATTTTTGTCAGTACAATTATTTAAATAATTGCAGATTAGATTTCTGTTAGTAAACAAATGGATAAGTGACAAGTTAAACTCACCTCAGTATCACATAAGAATTACTGGTTTTGATCATTTCCAAAACAATTTAGGCTGCAACTAATGATTATTGTCATCATCAATTCATTTGAATACAAATCTCTTGATTAATCTGTTATTTGTTTGGCCTGTGAAACATAATTAAACTGTAAAAAAAATCCCAAAGTCCAAGAGCACACAGTGGTGTTCTGGTTTTCACTGACAAACAGTCCGAAACATTAAACATAATTTTTAGTAAGAAAAGCAGAAAATCCCTACATTTGACAACCTTGAACTATCAGATCTATTAAGGTTTTGGCTTGAAAATGAATTACGTTATCAAAAGGTTGGGGAATAATTTCCTATCAATTAACTAATTGATAAATTATTGCAGAACCTCAATCCAACCCACATTTAAACGATTGTTTTGATTGATGATTGAAGAAATACTATTTTTAATTTATATTTGATCCTGTGTGTTATGATTTGCTGATCTGGACATTGTGAATGTATTTTTAATCTTTGCAAATATAATGATGACCTAATGGTTTGCTCTTATTATTAGAGATGTATCTTTATCTTCACACTGCTAACACATCTATACTTTATTACAGTACACTAACACACCTGAAAGAAATATCTGATTCCTTTAACAGTTTGCGTGAAACATTTTCCTGAGCCTGTATCTATCTTTTTAATTATCTTCATCCTTATTCGTTTTACACATCCGAGGATGTCCAAGCATGCTCATTTTCCCACTACGACCAGCACATTTCTTCAAGAATAATGTCTTGCTCTTTGCTTAACATCGCCTCAAAAACAAATTATTTTTGTCCTCTGTCCTTCTAGGGTCAAACAGTTGTGGGAAACTCATGAGGAGATTTAGTCACTGTGTTTAATCTTCCCATGATGAAACTATGCAAAGGCCAACACTTATTCATCCATATTTATTAGTACACACAGTTCCTTCAACATATACATAGCAGGCCAAGAGGTCAAGAGCCTTTGAGATCTTCAGAGGAGCTCAAGAAAACAGAAACAATCTCCACAGAACTCCTGCAACCATCACGTCAGTGCCTCCAAGCAAAATAACTCTTTGTGAAGACAATCAGTCATTATATTAAGCAAATAAATATTGAATTGGGTGTAAGACCTGCCGTCTTGGTTTGGTCCTTTCTCTTGGACATGTTTTGGTCTCAGACTTTGACTTTGCTTTCAAACAGCATCTGCATTAGTATTTCATCTATTCGTCAATCCTGTAGAATCCTCTGCACGCAGTGAGGTTGAGCAGCCAGATCAACATCTTTGTTGATGCGGAAGGAACCCCCCAAAATTATTCGTTTTTAATGAATGGAAACGGTTCATCTGAGGTTGTAACTGACTGTTGATTTTGCTTCTTCTTTTATTCTTTTTGTTTTCCTCAGTACGAATAGGTAATTGTGGTTATGGTCTCAAATTGATCCAGAAACCAACAGGGATTTTACTTGGATCTTGTTTTGAACTTGACACGCATGCAGCTTGTAACATGAGTGAAACAAATCCTTAAGCTTCACTGTTGTTCTGTGTGTTTCTTATTGATGGTGAACACTCCCTGTCGTTTATTTAGAGTCAATCCAGCAGACACCATACCGCTGCAGTAAATGCTCACTAGCGTTTAAAATGTCAGTGGCTGAAAGTAGTCCCAAAAAATGGGACATTTGCGCCACTAACACATCGTTTGTTTTAGTTTTTTCATATTTGTTGACCAAAAATAAAAACATATAACAACACCAGTCTTATCCTTTAAATCTGAGAACCAGAGAATACTTAGTCACACGATTATAACTCCGATCACTTGTTTGACTTGTAGTTTCTTACGAGGGGAAACAGGCGACCAGACTGCAGCCACTAAAGGGAAACGCTGAAGCACTGCAGGCAGCCAAAACTGCCAAATCATCACAAAACTCTGAATCTGAATCGAACATTGACATAAACACAGATGTGCACACACAGACCTTGCCTGTTTCATGTACCTCAACACACACGCACACACACACACACACACACACAAACACACACACACACACACACAAACACACACACACACACACACACACACACGGGCCCACTGCTCTCTTTTCTTTCCATGACGACCTTTGTTTTTGGCTCGAGACCGTGCGGATTGCTTACTCTTGTGGTTTTGACCCTCGTGGTGGAGGTGTTGCTGCCCAAACTCTGCTGGAGAGGTGTGAAATCAAACCCCATCTGCTTTGGAAAAAAATAACTCCACGAGCACAGAAGCTGAATGTTTCCACAAAACCAGTTATAAACTTATTTTAAATAAGCTGCGCATCACATATTTATTGTTATCCTCGGTATTGAACAAGGACTACTGTATAAAAAACGCTTAGTGTTTTGTCGATACATGTTTTGTAAAATAAGGGCTTCCTCTGGGGTCTATGGCAACTGACAAGATTATGTTGATCCCTCTAAATGTCTGCGGCGTCTGAATAACATCCCCGTAAGCATCGTCCTTTATGGAGACACATTGTTTTAGAGAGACATATTTCATATTGCGGATAACGTTCCTATGCAGCAGCTTTAATGTGAGTTTTTGAGTCACGGTTGTATGAAAGAGGGAGAGAGAGAGCAATTTACAGTAACAGACTTTAACCACGCCACATCTGGTTTCGATTAAGACAACACTTCTAATGTGACTGGATGGCAGCTTTTTTTTTCCTCTTGCAGCTGCTACAATGCAGAAAGCTGGGAACCGTGTGGCCCTATTTTTCAGATGTTGTTGTTGATTGTTCTTCTGTTACTTGTGTCAAGTATTAATTTACAGTCCCATTTCTTCTTCATGGAACATGTAGTGTGTCTGCTTGTACGGTGGTACTTCCCTTAAGCAAGAAAGGGGTGGGAGCTCCACACTGGGACACAGATGTGCATTTTACTCCCATGGGGTCAAGCGTCTACAGTACCTGAGGCACAGATAACTAGGAAAAGCTTGGCAAAACATGAACACGGACAGCAGCAGAGTACCATCAAGGCAGAGTTCACTAGAATAATTATCAGTTATTATCTCTATTGGCTTTCCTTCTCTATCTCTATTTCCAGGATGTCCAGTCTGGGCCAGTAAATTCCTAAAAGTTAAACCCCATTGATTTACAGGCCAAGCTCAGGCACATGGTGTGCTGCCTTTCTGGAGGACAAGGTGGAAACCTGCAACTTATTAAGTGATCATTTTAGAGCCTTTTTTGTAGCACAGAAAGCTCCTTCTCCCTCCCTCTCTCCAGATTGGCCTCATCCTGCAAGCATCTGGAAGTTAAAGCCATATTTTTCTTCACTGAAAACCTTCAGCCACGTGTGCTACCCTGAAGGTGAACCCTCAGAGATGTTCCTTTACTTAGTCTTATCCTCCATGCTTTTCCCAGCAGTGTCACTAGACTGAAACTGTGTCAAACCCCACAGGTGGTGCCAATAATTCACTTTGTTGGAAGGCCTCGTGGCTAAAGAAAGATGAGACTAAGCGCTGAAAAATGTGTTGAAGTTAAAAAAGCCCTGCTATCTGCATTGTGCAACATGTTAGCCTCGAGGGGCTTTTTAGTACGACACCTGCATATCTGTCCAACACAACAGGAAGACGCTGGGCAAAGAGGGGACAAGAGCCAGATACAAGCCATCACACAGGACATCCTGGGCAACGTTGTGGGAGGGCCGACACGGAGGATAAAAGGAGGGAAAAGCCTGTCACCTTGTTTGGGTTTTATGTTCAAACTGAAGGAAACCAAGTGAATTGTAAAGGCAAACCGGAAGCAGCGGGAAACACAGCAGGTTTTCTGAGAGTCATCAATGTTTTTTTTATAGATTCTCTTGGATTTTCAAAAGGTGCTGCAGATTATTTTAGACTATTTACCGGTTAAGAAGCAAGTCAGCAATTGTGTTGTTAACACATTGCAAAAACAAGTATCTTGCCAGCCTTTTATTGTCTTTGAAGACAACATGCTTTCCTCATTGCGCTTTAATTGACTACTACTCCCTGGTTCATACCTGGTTCATACATCTGTCTCCAACTAATAATCCATCTCTTCAACTGAGCGTTTGACAGTTTTTTTTTGTCAAAATCCAAACCTGTCCCTCAAGTCCAGGCTCTCTCCTCTGTGTTCAATTGTCTTTGCACCGGGTGGCACCATGGGAAAGAAAACTGGGACAAACAATAGGAAGCTGATAGGAAACATCTTGCATGTACATCCAGGTCTGCATCTCAACAGTCTCTTCCTCTGACATGTAAACACAAGAGAGTTGTGAATTAAATTAGGCGCGTAAAAGGAAAAGTCCTTGAACAATGCCATCAGCCCTCCACTTTTTTTCCAACAGCAAACCTCTTTTTTGCTTCTGTCTTCATTTTTTACAAATGATCTTTATTTTTCAAATGAGGACACTGACAAATAGTGAAAATCTGTCATCCTGCCTTTCCTGATCCTAGGTTTGTCTTTCAGAAGTGGCCAGGAAAATGGAAGAAAAAAATAGAAGAAGAAAATAAGTCCTCTCATAAAATGCAAGATGGACGACAGTGAGAGTCATAGCTTAACGCAGCTGGTGGAGTGGATTTGGGTATGAGCTCAAGAAAAACATCAAGCGTTCTCGCAGTTCATGTCCGCCTGGTGCCAAGCATGACACAAAGGCCATTTGTTTTCCACATGCAGAACTCACATCTTGTATGCTAAACTCATGATATTTCGTAAAGCTCCTTCAGTGCTGCAGTTGCACAACCGCTTTTGCTTGGGAAAGTATTAAAAAAACACAAATATAGCCCCATTTTCATTACAGATATGAAAACACAAATCGAGTAGCCCTCTGAGCCTCGATTTTGGTGCTGCTTTTTCTCTAATTCTACATCTCAGGTTTCACTTGGTGAAGTTCTGCATCGACACCACAGCAAAACATACAGACACCAATGAAAGCCCCTGAAATCTTAATGAACAATGTCTCCACTGCTGCTCCACCCACCACCCCAAACACCGACATAAGCAATGTCAGGAAAGACCCTCACCACAGTACAAGTAGTCTGTGGTCACTTCATCAAGCCGCTGTTGGCTCCTCCTTCTGTTCCAGCCCCAAACCCCCCGACCTCTGCTTTTTTATGATTGGTTATTTGAGCCAGAGCCCAATGAAACTGTACATGTTCCCCCGAGCCGGAGGGCTGCAGTCGAATCTGCTCCAAATTACTTGCACGGCTGCAGAACACATGGGCTTGAAAGGCTTATATAAGCCTGTGGTAGGAATATTCAACCCGTGTCACCTTCTTTTGAAATCCCTGCGCTCTTTGTCTTTTTCATCACGACTATTTTAGCATCAAAAGTAAAAGCTTGGGGAGGAGACAATGGTCGTTTATTTGTTCCAGCTTATTAACTTTTAAAGCTGATGTATAAAGTGTGTGGGGTGAATAAACTCAATTTCCAGTTACTTGTAACTTTTTACACATAAATAAAAGTCAGTGTCACAGAGAAAGAAATCAACACGCAGCATAAGGAAAAAGAGTGACACCCAGTACCACCCACAGGAGAATCCAGAGGCACTACACCAATGACTTTGTAGCACCAAAAGTATAAAGAAAAACAAGAGAAAGAAGAAGAAAGATGCTCTCAGACAGGGAGTGTTGCATTTCACAAGATAACTGGCAGCTCCCAGCTACCTCCAATACTAAAAGTAAGGACTCATATCAGACACAACAGACTGCTGCGGTCCACCTGGCATAACAACATGAGAACATATCAAATCAGGTTTGCTGCCTGTATCAGAGAATTCAGATTCAGATAACAGTACTGAACAATATAAAACATAATAATAATAATAATAATAATAATAATAATAATAATAATAATAATAATAATAATAATAATAATAATAATAATAATAATAATAATAAATAGACATAGAAAAATAAATGAATATTCGAGACGGGCTGGATTTGATGACAGACCCCTTGTCAGTGTTGGTCAAGAGAACCTAAACCTAAGTCCTAAGACTTATAAGTCATGACCAAGACCAGATTGTATCAATACAGAGATAAGACTAGGACTTTAAGGGTCAAGTCAAGACCAAGCTCAAGCCAGAGTGAGACAGAGTAAAGACCAAGACAGGACAAATGAAGACGTATCTTCATTTAGCTCTTCTATTGTCATATATACTGCTGTGAATATTTGTACCATGATAAATGTCTTGATGAAATAATCAAAAGATTGTGAATTTGTCCTTTGTTTTCTATGAGCAATCAGAGTTGTGATGCTAACAAACATATATATTTCATCCCCACATTTGTGGTCTTGAAATAAAATCCCCTTTGTCTGTAGACAAGAGATAAGAAGACCTTTAAAAAGTGGTCTCGAGACCACTCAGAGGACCAAGATCTTGATTACTAAAACACGACCCCTAGCACTGAGGACAATCCGGCCCGGGTGTCACGCTGGGGGCCCCGTCGGTGCACCGAGCTTTAAGTCCATGATCCCGAGAAGCAGCGAGGCTGGAAAATTGATGGAAGGTTAAAGAAACATTGTTCAGGATTTAGGGTTATTTAATGTCAGAAATAGAATAATATATTCATAATTGTTTTCATTAGGATATTATCAGCTGAAACTAAGACTCATTGTCTTTTTGTTAGCTGATGAGCGCTTCATGTCAACATACATAGCGGCTCCTCTTAACAGAGTACACCATGTTGCACCGCATGTTTCTACAGTAGCCAAAGGAAACGCTGCTCTGAGAGGGCTTTTGTTTCTACATTACCTGAGGGCCAGCGTACTTCTCTGACACGTTTGGAACAGGAGGGGTGAGGACGATTCAGTTGAATACAATCTGCAACCTCATCACTTGATGCCACTCAATCACACTCTCTGCTCCATTAAGTAATCACCAACATTATTTAAATGTATTCTAAAAGGAACCTGCATGTTTTTCTTTGTTTGTTTTTTAAACTAAATTTCATTCACATTCCACTGAAATCTTCACATGTCAACATCATGATGGTGTAGAGAAGTCTGGATTCTTCCTCTGGGAACAATGAGTGTCTGTTGAAGTCATTCATTAAATAGATGTTTTGAGATATTCTATTTAGGACCAAAGTGGTGGATTGAATTTGCAGAGTACCATTTAAAATAACACCAGTAATTTAATAGCACAAAGTCCATGCTTCAAAGCATAACACAACACTGTGATATCCCTTAAATAACACACAAATGCTGTGTGGCCATTGTATATAAACTTGTCAAGAAAGTTTGTGGCGTTCAAAAGACAACATGCAGGAACTGTGGATAACATGTATGGAGTTACCATAAATAAAAAAAATATCCAGGCACTGGGGTAGCAAATTAACACTAATGTCTCTTCCCTCCGTTCTACTTCTTTCCTTTTCTATCTCGTTGTATCTCTGGCCAGTGTCATCTCCAAACAAAACATATCCAATAGCTCGCCATAGCCCGAGTCCTCTCCTGGACAAACACATAGTAAGTGAGCCAGATCTCCAGCTGTCAGACCAAAGAAGAGTTTGTGGTCCAACCAGACAAAAGAAAAGAGAAATTAGTCTCCATTATACTACTGATAGCTGAAACAGTCTGGAGGAGGGCAGACACATTTTCAAGGGGGATATACTATTTTCCACTAATGAGGATCTCATATGAAGACACTGAAGAAAAACAAAGATGGTTTTAGTGGGGGCATTTGAGTTACTTCTCACAGGCAGAATCCAATGAAAGAAAATGAAACCATACATTTATAATAGCACATTTCAAAATGGCACGGTACTTTTAGGAATACTTGGAGAATGACAAAGGAAAATTCAGTCTGCTGTCAGAGAGATGATATTTAGTTGCCAGAACAGATGTGAATTCAGGAGTCCAAACCAGGTGGCTGAGATTTATTCTGATAGTTAATCATATCTTGCTTTCTTTCACAGATGTTTCTACACCTTAAAGGGTACCGGGGTGTCCTTAATCAAAAGGCATTCATTCATAATGCACAGATAAGTGTTTAAGTGCAGAAATGCTGGATTTACGGGGTGATTTCACAGCTCTGCTGAGGCAAAGCAGTGAGCTTGTTTCCAAAAGATGTGTTTTGACATGCAACAGTCCATCATTTCATGACTTTAGACATGCAGAGGATCAAGACTGAACGTGTGATTCAATTTGTCAACAAGTGACTATCAACAACCTGGTGATACATAGTAGTTTGTGTTAAATTAAGTGCTTCCAAACAATTTAACACCTTACAAACTTCAGATCTTTACCTGCTTCCTGTATTGATTTGATAGACAAAAACTGTCAAAATGAGGACACAATAGGATCATATTCCCTTTTATAAGTGGGCCTTTACACAGCAGAGTGTATATTGTTTTCAGTGTCACACACACTCGTACAAACAGAGTAAGCACATGCATGAAATTTGTCAACGACCCACAGAAGTCTCTCACATCTGCAGAGACAAAGAAAGCACTCCATCTGCTTCACCTGATTAACTTCACTGACAGGACATGAAAGTTGAGTCACGCCATCGGGCTCAGGATGTCACACAGTTGTTTGGGCTGCTGCCACCTCGCCGCCACGTTTCATCGGCTTGAGTCACAGCTCCTCAGGGATCCGAAACGCAGGCCGAGAGATGAGTCCAGAACTCAGATTAACAAAGAGGAGGAGGAGAAGGAGGAGGAGGAGGAGGAGGAAGAGTCACTGAGTAAACAACAGACCTACTCCCAGTGACTTCCTCTGTAAAGAATCAATAGATGCGACCTGCCAGAGACTCACAGCTTTTCTGAGTCAGACTCTCTCAATTGTTTTTGAGGCAGAGCCAGAGATGCTAAAAAACTCAATTGCGCAAGCGGTTTAATTGAGTTTTTATAATTGATTTGTGTTCCAAATAATAATGTAACTTAATGAAAGGACAGATGATTTTATTTAAGTGTCTTTTTGCATAAAGCTATAAAACAGGTTAAAACGGTAAAGAAATGTGACAACACACTTTCACAATAAATGTTAAAAAGAAATACATTTACTCAAATACTTTACCTCATTTTAATGTTGTTGTACTATACTTAAGTATCTTCTTTTATGCTACTTTCTGCTTCTATTCCCTAACATTTATTTAACAGCTGCAGTTACTGTTTACCTTGCAAATGTAGAGTTTAAATACAAAGCATATTGCCTTTAAAGAAATAAAACATTGCAATGTATAGTAGTTATCATTTGCTATTGACATAATATTGATCAATATTGATATTGATTAGTAATAGTACAACAATATTATACTGTAGTATAACAGTATAAAAGGGGCCATGCTGCTTAAAGAGTACTTGGAAGTATATCCGATACTAATAATCCTGACACATGGGCATTGTGAGTGTTTTACTATTGATGTGTGCATGTTACTGTTTAGGTAGAGCGAAACAAATTTTACATTTTATGAGCTCATCATATGTCAAAGTATTTTCCTCTGAACTGAAGTGCAACAGAAGTATAAATAAAGTCATACTTTTTTATTAGTACCTGAGGTAAAGTTGTATTTACAGTACTTTAATAAATGTACTTTATCTCTCTCCAACCACTGCTCTAAGCAACATTTTAAATCTGTAACAGAGCCAGAACCAGATGGGCATCAATACCAGCAATCGTTCAAATGTTTATGCATCGTAAATGACTACAGCGTTCATAAAAGTAACCATAAACTCAGAGAAGATTGTGATACTTCCATGTTAAGTCTCTAGATTCTGCTGCATGTTGCACTATTTTCCATAACAGCACATTTCCATACAGTCGAGGCGAAAGTAAGCAGTTTAAAACGTATCGTCGAGTATATTAACCAGTAACGTATCATCAAATTATCACACAAATCTTTGGCTCTCAAATAAACCGTCAAAGCCTCGGTGACAATCCCGTTTTGTTTTTGAGTCGTTCACTGTATTTTACTCACCTTGCCAGCCGGCCAAGAACTCCCGGATTATAATTTGTAATATCGCAATTAGAAACCAACTTCCATGGACGCAATTGAGATGGAGATAAAAATTTAAAAAAGCCTTGGTTTTTAGGATCTCATAGCTACACAAAATCTTCACGCGGCGTAAACATTTAGAAGAAAAAGAGACCAGTCGCATCCAACGGGGGAGGGTCCTGAAGTGGAGCCAAAGAAACTGGAAAAAACTAAAACTGTGACAGCTAGGGGACTGAGGAGGAGGAGGAGGAGGAGGAGGAGGAGGAGAAAGAGAGAGAGAGAGAGAGAGAGAGAGAGAGAGAGAGAGAGAGAGAGAGAGAGAGAGAGAGAGAGGAGCGGAGGGGGGTGGGGTACAAAAGGGATTTAGGGAGGTCAAGGGAGGAGATAGTGAGAGTTGTTTTTTACTTATACCGACCTGTAGACCTTAATGTCTAAATATAGATGGATAGATTGACTCATAGCAGGACATTTGTTCATCAGATCTTTATATGTATTATTCCCTGATGGTTTTGGAATTGTATACCATGTATGTCTGTAAATATGAAGCTACAGCCAGCAGCTACCTTAGCTTAGCACAAAGACTGTAACCATGGGGAAACAGCTGGTATGGTAACAATTGCCACATATAAATGCCATTAATTAACACTTTGTATACATATTTTATAAGCCATACAAACCATTTGTGGGATGACGGGAAGAGTTACGTGCTGAAGTATAGAGTCTCTGCTTGTTACCCCGAAAATGTTTGCCTTATATTGAACAGACAAATATTGCAGTGGTATTGCTCTTCACAACAAGATGATCATATAAAGTAGGACGTGGTCTAGACTTGCTCTATATGAAAAATGTTGTGAGAGCATTTATGTTGAATCATTAATTTCTACCAGATTTAATTTAAATTGCAGTAGCTGGTCCAAAATATCTGCAGTTCTCCACTCTTCCTTATTGATTTTGACAGGAAACTACTAACATATATTTGATTCACCTTAATGAACCTGAACTTTATACTGCTGCTAAAACAATACACCAGATTTTCGGAACCCAGCTGCAGAGATTTGCTCCCATTCAGCCACAAAAAAGAGTCACATTAAAAAGCCGCATTAGTCTCACAGTCTGCCTTCCAGTTTATCCCAGAGGTGTCGGATGGGGTTTGTGCAGGCCATTCTACTTGTTCAAAACCTATAGTTCAAAAGTTTCTGAATGGATCTGGATTTAATGTCATGTTGAAACAGGAGAGGGCACTATCTGTAGCATACAATATGTATGCTGTACCATGAAGATGCACTTTAATTGGAAACTATATACCATCAAATAGAGTATGTGGAGGGTCCAAATACTCATTCTGCACTTCCTCTCACACACATGATATAGTCTATTATAACCTTCTTTTCTGTCACTCAGCCTTTGCAGACAGTCGTTATAGAGGGCTTTCTCCCAAACAGTATAGGCCAGACATGATAACCAGCCTGTTTGGGACCGGTGTCCGTCCCCTGCTGGGTGGTGACACAGATAAACAACTCATGGATGGAGGCCTGCTGGGACAAACATCCTCAATGCACGGAAACCAAAAACAGGGGAAAATGAAATTGTTTCCTGTTGGTGTAGCGGCTGTGCATAAGCCACATGCTGAGGGGATGCCATCATCTCAGATGTGCTGTTAGTTGTCTTTGTGAGGTCAGAAAAGTTATTTAAAGATGACAGCGATCAATCCAGGATGTAACTTTTGACCACTTTCGTCGACATGGCCCATCAAAATCAACACAAAATTTAAGTTCCTAGTAGTTACTTTAAGTAAGTATTACACTCCATGACAAGTAAAAGTCCTCCATTGAAAATGTTATTTAATTTATGTATTTCAGGATGAAAGTATACTCATATAAATGTACTTCAAAGAACTAAAAGGAAGAGAAAATATGTCCCTTGTGGCTGTTATTTTATTGATTGTGCCATAAGATTATCTTTGTTCCCCTCATTTTTTGGGAAGTGGAGTCTGAACCTGTTTTCAGTCAGGTTTGATAACATCTGAACTGGCCTATGAATCTCATAAAGGAAGATACTGAATCTGGCAAGCAATTTGTTGAATAATGCATCCATCAGATGTGCTGTGATCAGAGAGAAGACCGTCATATCAGTTTTGCTTCTGCATGCAGGCATGAACCAGAAACACCCCTTTATTTTATTTCATATTTTTTGCATATTACTTATTTTATACATTTTAGGAATTCATATTGAAAATCTAATTAGCATTTTGTGTTGGCACCTGGGAGGCTTTTCAGATTAAAATGTGAAAACTATGTTTTATTTGTGTGTGTGTGTGTGTTAAACACTGCCATCTACTGCCATCCTGGTGTTTTATGGCTATGACGATATTATCTGATCTGAGACAACCATTAAAATCAAACCTGCATAATTTATTTTTAAATTCTTGAGGTGAAAATGTTTTTAAATGTGAGGGAGAATTTGGGGGAAATGTGCATATAATTACAATACATCAGAGAATATTTCCATCTGATGGTATGGTACTGGCATGAAAAGCATAAAGTATTGAGTTTTAATTTTTAAATAAAAACCATTTAGCTTAACGAACAGCTGGAACGAGCCATTAGAAAAATATGTTATATTAATACATTTTTCCTTCCCCAAAACTACATCCACAGTGTTTATTTGACGGCTTTAGTTACTTGTATATGACATTATTTAAATAAAAAAGGTGAATTCACTATGGCTCATATTAAATCATGATAGATTTAGCCACCGAGCAGTATATAAAGCAGCTGAGATGAGCCTCACCTTTACATCTGTAACATTAGTGACAAATAAATCCACCAATAATTCTAATTCAGGACTTTTAATACTGTTTCCACGACGGGTTTTATTACAGTTTAAGGTGGAGATATTATTTCAAGTTAATAGGCTTCAAATTGTATTTTAATAATTGTAATACAGGTTTACAAATATGTTCGTGCTTTTATTCTACAGCGCAAAGTGTGCGTCTCGTCCTCCTGCTGAACGCGTGTCTACTGGTAAATGACACAGAGAAGAAGAAAAAGAAGGCGTAGCCGTAGTGACGTATTTCCGGTGTCATGTCAGCTATCTGCTGAAACCTCATGGCTGCTGCCGCGTATGAACGTGTTTTCTTGGTTCAGTTGTAATAATTCAGTTTTATTGAATCAAGTCGTCCAGAGGTATGTTGTCGTGTTTTCATTTTTGACATGTCAGCGTTGTGTGTAGTACGTGAGCGACTTGTTGTGTTGAGGGGTTCAGCAGTTGGCTTTTTATGTTGTGCATTAATGTTAGCATTAACTCAGTCCTGTCGGAGAAAAAAAACTCAGAAAATTAAAATGTGATTCATCCACCAGAAATACTTGTGCACTTAGCAGTTCAATTTATTTTTTAATAAACCTTTGACTTCTTGTTAATGTGACAATACACAGGGAGCAGTGCTAATATTGTATGATATTGTAAGTAAACTGAGGCATAATCTCTAACTGTTTCAAACCAAGCTCTAGTTTTTAATGTATGTACTATGAATATTGCATTTTATCACAGTACATGTGTACGGTTGTGCTAATTTTATTTCTTATAATATTGGGAAATGTATGCTCAGCAATGCTTCGTATTCTATACAGTCGTCATGTGTTTGTCGTGTCGCTGTCCTGTGAGATCCACGTTAATCCAAAAAGTCAACTTTTCATAAACTCATAAAAACAGCGCTGTTTTCAGCTTTATGACTGTTCTTAATTTTTTCATTTCAACTATTTTCTTTGGTTTAGTCATCTTAAGAATTAATATACTTTTCTCAACGCATTAAGGAGCACTTAATCTAGTTTATAAGAGCACAGTTCGATGTCCGCGTGCACTTTAACAGTCATGTCATTATTGATAATGTCATTATTTTACCAGTGAAGCTTTATTTCTCGCACGCTCAGTTCCCTGTCGGAAAAACTGTTTTGGGTACCCTACCTCTAATGTTGTTGTGTGTTATGTGTTAGAAATTTAAAAAAGTAAACGATTCAATTTTGCTGTCCTAAACAGATGGCAGAAGTTGTACCAGAGAAAAGTCACGGCTTAAAGTTTGCAGAGAAGCAACTCCTGCGTCACGGCTGGGAACAAGGTAAGATACTTGCATGTCTTTTGTAAAACTATTCAGCCGTGTCAGTGTGTCAGATGCAGCCATAGATCTCTTATCCAGTCCACTCTCCTCAGGTAAAGGATTGGGCCGAAGTGAGAATGGCATATCAGAAGCTATCAAGATCAAAGTGAAATGTGACAAAGGAGGGGTGAGTGACTTATGGTTTTATGTAGCGTGTGCTCTCCTCTCATCCATCAGTTGTGTCGTGTAAACTCTGTTTTATAGACTCACATGTTGCTTTTCTCTTCCAGGTTGGTCATAAGGAAGGGGAGCAGTTCACCTTTCACTGGTGGGATCATGTCTTTAATAAGGCCTCTTCCAATCTGCGGGTGGAATCTGATCAGGTAAGTCCTACCTACCTTGTCCTAACTGAACAACAGACAGTCTCCGGGACTTCACACAAAATGATCAAGGGACATTTTTATTCATAAAGTAATGAGTGATATTTTTATGTTAATTTAGGTGAGTTGTGTAATCTGTTTTTGTGATAATGAGATGACTATCGCTTGTTATATTCAGCTCTTGTATTAGTCAAGCATTTGCAAAGGGTACTAGCTGATTCATGAGTGGGCACACTTAACACTCACGGATTCACCGCCTCCACTTGTGAATGTAGCTGCAATATGCACACTGTTGGGACACCGTTTTTAGAAGCAGCTTTGTGGCTCAAAGCAACAACGTTGAAGCGTTAAAAAAAGCCATATTTAGGTCCTTAAACTAGGAACTAAACTTCAAATATTACGGTATTTATTGCCCTATGCAAAACAACTACATATAAGCAATCATCGGCAATGATAATCTTAGATATCAGGCTCCCTTCAACAAGACTAAATAAATTTGTACAAAAAGAAAATAATGCAAGTATACAGAGGAGCGGATGCTGCGGACCATTTGCATGATGGCAGTAGGTAGAACAGTTTGTGTTTTTGGGTCCCTGATGATTCTGTTGCTCTGTCTCCTGCACCGCTCGGTGTAGCGGGTGTAAGTTACAATTGAACTAACCTTTCAGTCACTTTCAACTAAAACTCTTTTTCCTCAAAAACAACAAAGCTTTGAAATCTGCTGTTAGTCTTGGGAAGAAGGTCAGGAGTTCTATGGTTTTCTGTGTGATCCAGAACGGTATCCAGTTGAAGAAGATGGTGGAGGATGATGATGGAACAATCTCCAATAAAAAGCCCCGGAAAGCTGCTCTGGCTAAGGCCAAACTTTATGGATGCTTTGTCAAGGTAATTTCTTTGTAAATGGCAAAGAGGAATAGGATACATAGGCAACATTTAGTGGGATGAGTTAATTGTTGGTTTAGGTCTTTTTAATAGGATTTGTTAAAGAGAGAAGTAGAATATCATCTGTCTTTTATCTTTTAGTAGATTAAATTCACTACTAAAAACAGGCTGAAAGACACTTTTCTGTACATTTTTGGCTTTCAAATGTTTCTGGTCAGACCCGACAATGACTGTCACTGTCCATGCGTCTCTCTCAGTCAGCCACACTGCTGTCTGGTCAGGAGCAGCCAGATCCAAAGGCTTGCAGCTCAGACAGTAGTAGCTCGGACGAGGACAACGACCAGAAATTGGACCTCTCCAGCACCACAAAGTGAGAGCTTTATCTGATGCAGATATCGATGAGATTTATAAAGTTTCTTTTCTCAAAAGTTGGGCAGCTTTTGAATTTCTTTATAACCAATCAGCTTTTAATTAATATTTAATGTTATTCTTGTAACTGTTTTAACAGTGTTTAAGTTATTAATTAATACTCAACAGGATCTCTGATGCTGATCTGATTAGGGTTTGTGGAGGACGCACGGCTCATAAGTACGTTGATTATGAAGTATTTTGTAATCCAAAATAAGTCAGTAGAAATGGATCTAATTTCTCTTGTGTTTTTCTAGAGGAGCCAGGCATGGCTTGACCATGAGTGCCAAGTTAGCCCGGCTAGAGCAGCAGGAAGCTGAGTTCATGGCTAAGTACAGCAAGAAGAGCCAAACGGCAAGTGTTACTCCGGTTTGTGTTACACCGACTCCACCAACCTCGCAGTCAGCTGACTCGACAGCTGAGCGGCAGGAAGAAACGGTGAGGGACTCTCAGACGAAAAAGATTAAAAAGAAGAGATCCACTGGGATTGAGCTAGGAGATCGTGGCGCATCTGTAACTCTTGAAACGGATTTTGAACCCAAAAAGATGAAGAAAAACAAAACTTGCAAGGACATTGAAGAAATAACTCATCTAATTTCCACTGAGGAAGAAGATGTAATCTTTGTAGAAAACAGTGAAGCAGACCATTCTCATAAAACAAAGAGGAAAACTAAAAAGAAAAAAAACAGAGCAGAGCAGAACGCAGAAGAAAGACCTGCAGCAGAGAGCAGGAGCCAGGAGGAGACTGTTGAGATGCATACGAAAGTAAAGAGGAAGAAGAGGAAATATTGTAAAACCCACAGTGAACCTGCTGAGGAAAAGGAGAGTAACGGAACAGAATCCAGCCAATCAGAGCCGGTCCAGGACTGTGGCACAAAATCCCACAAGAAAACAGTTGCAGTTATATTGGAGGAAGCAGAAGTTACAGAGAAGGAAACTGTCAAGCAGAAAAGGAAGAAGTGTAAAATGGGCAAATCACATGTCGATACAAATGAGGAGACACTTCCTCCAAAGAAAAAGAAGAAGAAAAAGAAGTCAAAAGAGTAGCGTTTAATAGCAGTGCTGTTAAGCAGTGCTCCTTCAATTATTTTAGCTGGAGCCAATTGATATCAAGTTGCCTATGTTTACCACTAATGTAAAATATGCATCTTAAAAGAAAAATAATATGAAATGTGAGGATTTCACTAATTTTCTGCATCTTGAATAACTTTTTGAAGGTGTTTTAACGACACAAATTAAACTAATGGCATTACATACAATTCTAAACTTCATATAAATGTTGCTCAATCTACAATTGTGTGATTAAATTTTTTCCCAGATGTATAGATTTCAGATACTGAAATTCTTTAAAAACACTCCAAATTAACATACATTTTTTGTGATTTATTTATTGAAAATTTGTTGTCAAACTTGATTAATGTTTCACAAGTGTGAATCTGTCTTGAGTGTAAAAACAAAATACAGGTAATACAGTTTTTTTTCAGAGTAATGTAACTAACTATATATAGATATATAGATCTAGAGATAGATATAGATCTAGAGATAGATATAGATCTAGAGATAGATATACACACACACCAGTTTCACAAGTCCTGTTTCCACCGGTGATACTTGATTAATTTTCATATGATCATACCATCAAGATTCAAGATATTATACAATAAAAACGCTTATTTTGCTAGGTCCTCCTTACACACAGAATTCCAATGAACTTTAGGTAACGAATTAGAAATAAGAATACATAAAAAAAAAACATTGCTTTAAATTTCCCCTTATTGCCTATTGTTTCTGGAAAACATTTTATGAAATAGTTTGTTAATTAGGGTTGGTGGGAGAACATGAGTGACAAACTACACAATATTCAAAAATATAAATTACAGGGGAAGCTAAAAGGTCATGGAGCTTAAAGAAACCCTGAGCCCAAATGTGAACTTCTTTGCACAACGTGTGTTGACACACTGGTCTTTATGTAACACTGAGCACACAACGTACAGCGAGCCAGCGCAGGAACACAATTTATTAATGTAATGTTCTGCGTAGACGTTGCACAAGGCCACTTGCTGAAAGGCTTTTGAGTTTGAAACATAAACACTTCACATGTTCCATTGACTGATGTGTTTTTAGGTCAATGATGCTACATTGAATAGCATTGATACTTCCAGTAAAGGTCACTGATATAGTTGCAATAGTTCAAAGACGATTACACTGATAGATGATTAAATGAATGTGAATGTTTTTATTTCTCCAAAATTGGTGATGATGCCGTTTTGCATGCAGCGTGAAGGGCGAGAATACTATATGAAAGCAAACAAAGCGCTCACTAAATAGACCATATCAGAACGTCAATCTCACAGATGAATATGTTTCTCATGTAACAGTTTGCTGCAGCCCAGTTGGTGGTAAGGTCCATACTGGGGATCATCAGTCCACAGTCGTCAAACTTACCAAAGTCTCTCTTTTGCCAGTACCTTCAACGACACAACATGAATATCAGTACCAGTCAGGATATTATACCTCTGCTGCCCATGAAGAAGTACATATTATGACAAAATAATTATGTCTGAGCATTTTAAGAACTTGAGGTATTTGTGCTAAGCTAAGTGTGCTCACTTAGCTTTGCACAAAGACACTGACTGTGACATCAAATGTTCTCAATCTTAAATTCTAAATCTTTGCAAAAAGGCGAGTAAATGTGTAAGCGGACACGATTAGGACTTTGGGGTATTGAGCTGAAGAGAAAATAACATTATTTTTTACATGTGTTTTCCTTTTAAATTAAGTAAGATAAATCAGTCTTAAACATATATTTCAGTTTAAGTGTTGTTTTGGTCAAAATTCTTTCAAGTAAAAGGTGTCCTGATTTTAAAAAACAGCTGTAGTGCGGTCATCATAAGATTGTTGACAGGTGAGATCTGCTGGATGATGAATTATGATGAATGAAAAATAAAAAGACTTTCTTACCCAAGAGTAGCATTTTTTCCATCAACCCAGACCCAGTTGTTGTCTTGGTTTTCATGTAACCCAAGCCAATATCCATGATACTTGTCGTAGTAGAACTTGATGTGATTAGTGAGGAATGTCTGTCAATCATACAGCGACAGATCATCAAAAACACCACATGGATTCTGATCAGACATTATAAAAAACATACTTTTTTCTCCATTGCATTATGGTTGTTATGTGAATTTCTTTCTTTTTTTTGCATCCTGGATACTTTGAATTACCATTTAGTCTCTTGATCTTAATTTGAACTAAACTCTTGAGTTACTGTGTCTTTATAGTGTTTGAGCTCACCTGTTCATGCAGATTATCAATAACAACCAGATCTGCAGCTGCATTTTGGCAATACCTCTTGCTTTCTCTCCATGTTTTCCAATGTAAGTTTTTATTGTAAAACAGGTAGCACTTCTCCTGGAACTGAATCCAGTCTTTCTGACATGGCTGACAGCCTTTGAAAAAACAAAAAAAACAGAAATTAAACAAGACTAAAACACAAATGTAATTTAAGAAAATAAGTGATTTTAAAAGTATTAAGTATTTTTCTGCATCCAGTATAACAACTACAAGCTCTGCATGTTATATTTAAACCGATAAAATACCAACAACAGCTGCTCTTCCTTTCTTCTTTTTAATTTTTACACTGAGCACTGTTTCATTGAGTTGAAATTGTTGTAAGTGATTGGAGCGCAAATAAAAAATCTCAGCCTTACGATTGAGTGAGTGACTGACGCCAAACAAAGTTCTGGTTCTTTAGAACAATGTAACGCTCTTTCCCTGTGCACCAACTGTGAGATACAGAAGTGATGACTGAATCTACCGAAGAGACTTAAGGTAAGTATCTTTGGGGGGAAACTGTGCAGTGATGATGAGATGGTGTCAAACAGACACAGGGAAGGTGTAGACGATGCACACACTCGCTATACGAGTTGAGACAAGTTACAGCCCACTGTGGGGACCTGACAGCATAGAGCTGTAAAAACACCCTGGCCCAAACCTATAACTTAACTCGATATTTAAAAAATCCTAAAGATTTAGCCCGGGGCCAGATAAAAGACAGAAGACATTATACTCATATCGGATGAGGATTGTTATTTCCTCCGGGATCACTGAGATAATAGTTGACAGAGTGCCACCGTTTTAGGTAAAGAGGTCTTGCCTTCCTGTCCCCCCTCCCTCCTCCTCTCCTCTTCCCTGGCAATATATTTCAAAATGTTTGTATTTCATCCTACTGTTGGCACAGTTTCACAAGTACTCTGAGAAAATACTTTTTAAGCCAACTGCTGTCCTCAGCTTTCATTGAACAGCAGAGTATTAACATATAATCACCCCTACTTATGTTTTTAAAATAAATGGATGTATTCGTAGTGAGCTAATGTGGTTTAAGAACTAGACATGGTCAACAAAGCAGGACGCTCTTACTGTCATCTGGGCAGTAGTCATTCACTGGAAAGGTGTTAAATTTTCGGATGACTCTCAGCGTCCAGTTGAGATTGTCTGTGTCTCGGATTAAGCTGTTCCTCTCCACGATCAGCAGCTCATGTTCTGCTTTGAGGTTGCTGAGGTTTGCTCTCTGTTCAGTTGTGACTCGGCTTAAGATGCTCCTCTCCTCGATCAGCAGCTCATGTTCTGCTGTGAGGTTGTTGAGGTTTGCTCTCTGTTCTTTTATTGCAACACTCACTAAAGTGTGAAGGAGAAAGCACTTTAGTCAGTCAATCAGCCAGTCAAAACCCACATAATTGTAAAATACAGACTGGCAACAGGCACAATTCAGACAGAGCTGAACTCATAATACAAAACAAAAACATCCCAGACTGAGTCAGTTGGTCCAAATGTGATGTTGTAATTATTAATTGAACATGTGTTGATGAAACTCACAGTAGATAATGACACTGATGCTCGCCACCAGGACACAAAGTGTTCCCAAACACGCCGCCAACACAGCAGAGTGAGGCCGTG
The DNA here is from genome assembly GCF_023055335.1 of Clinocottus analis. NCBI lineage: Eukaryota > Metazoa > Chordata > Actinopteri > Perciformes > Cottidae > Clinocottus > Clinocottus analis. The sequence goes on along the minus strand of NW_027176251.1, from coordinate 11,243,768 downwards.
TAGCTGCTTTGCCATCTGCTTTAGTGAAAAAAACTAATTGTTATTATTATGGAAAAAATGTTTTGTGATTTTGTATTATAATACAACTGTAACTTATTATTTTTGACCCATGCAAATTGTGACCTATACTACTATTATCACTTCTCCAATCATATGGGTCATGTAAGAAATCATTATTGATGTTTTGTTCAGATTAATTTAAAATTCAAGTTGGATGCTAAAAGACTTCAAGCTAGTCAAAAAGAGCTGATTTAGCGTTATTTAAATAATATATATTTGAAACTAATACATCATCATAAAGTGTGAATTTTTACTTTTAGCATTGTTGAGAATATTCTGGTTGATACTGTTGTGTAACTTCATTGATGAAATGGAAAATAGGGAAGTCAACAGATGAGATAACTTACTCAGTACGGTAGCAGCCTCTTTAGGTTTCACTTTGAAATCATTTATCGGGTTCTCTTTTTTCTCTGAACAACAGAAACAATACAAAAAAATAATTAGAGAGCAGTGATTAAATGTAGGTTGCGTGATTGATGTCAAGTATGTCCTGTATAATATTGTGATCATCAGGTTTGGGAAGTAAAAGATTACATGTTGTCGTGTTAACAAAACAATTATAATCCAGTCAAAGATTACTTGATGACATTCTAAAAGTACACAGTAGAAACAACATCCCACATGTTGTAAAATACATATATGTTTGTTCTAGTCCTGTATATGTACGGGCAATTTGATATGAGCCATTGCAAGTGATGTCGGGCAAGACATGAAGCAGTTAAGAGGCAGTCTAACATATTTCATTTCAATTTTCAGATTTGTTTGTTGCAACAAAGCAGGTCTTGAAGATGAAGATTGTTTATTATGTCTAAAAATGATTTTCTTTTCTATTGCACAGCATACAAACTATGAAGAAGAGAGACTGGACATTATGCTGTGGGAAAAAACGTGTTGTGAGTGGTACGTATATATAGCATGGAAGGGAAACTTGCAGACCAGTAAAGTCAACTCATTTTTGTGACTGCAAGCGTCATAAAAAGCAGGAGTCACTTACCCTTTGGAGCTGTACTACGATTATTAAAAACCACCGTAGAATAGACGATTTCTTCCTCCATCACGGCATAGATCACTGCACTTGCTTCAGTGCAGAGAATGGGTGTAGTAGTTGTGATTGAACAAAATGTTGCAGAACTACCTCATGGAGAACTAACAGTTTGCATTATGACACGTTTTTACCAGACAACCTCAAACAGTGACGCTAGAGGTGGTTTTATGGGCATTGATTACACAAGATGTATTGTGTGTTGTCAAAAGTACATCTGCTTCTGTAACAATGAGTGGACAAACTTGTGCAACAGCAGAAGTTTTTCAGAAGACCCAGTAGTTTCCTAAAACAGATTGCAGTACATTGTGTGTTTGTTGGAGATACTTTCAGCAGTGGGTGAATACACAATAATCATTTATGGTCAAGAAGAGGAGAGGAGGAGCTCAGTGTATCCTAAGATGCCCTCAGCAGTCTAGGCCTATAGCAGTATATCAAAGGGGGGAACGGGGAGTTTGAAAAGCAAAACAGATAGATCAGGTATGGTTTCGGTCTTTTTAATGGGATTTATTGACAATAAGAAAAATATAAAACATCACACTATTTAATTCTTAGGAAATGTTAATGCAGTTAATAGAAGAGAGAGAGAGAGAGAGAGAGAGAGAGAGAGAGAGAGAGAGAGAGAGAGAGAGAGAGAGAGAGAGAGAGAGAGAGAGAGATGATTTATATAGTCTTTAATCAGTTTTCTTTCTCATCTCTTTTATATATTGTCATATATAACTCAAAATGTACTCTGTAACATTTGTAGAAAGGGATACTACACATTAGAAAAAGACAACAATGTGCTAACATCTTTAGTAAAACAAATAAATACAAAAACCAGGGAAAACACCATGTATCCGTTTTGACATCCATATTCGAGAGCTATATTCATTTAACGTTATATCACCTATATTGATAAAGCAGCAGAGTCCGAATCTGGTTTTAGCAAGGCTCTGGTTTCACAGATCCAGCGGTTCCTCATGCCACAGCTGGCTTTGTGCCAGTTGGCCAGTGGGTCGGCTCGTGGCTGAATTAGACCACAAGATACTGAGTAGCCGGCTTCTTGTGTTTTCCAGTACCTGATGAAGAAAATAAATCACACAATATCAATCTGTGCTTCCCAACGTTTTGGGAAATAGGCCTATAGTGGCTTTTGTGGAAAGTTAAATGAGAAGGAGGAGATGTTTGTACACAAGAGAGGCATTAATTGCTTTGTCTAACTCTCAACAAGAAAGCAAATTAACACATTCACCCTCAACTATTAATTTAATGCTACAGTATACAGTTGCTTCCTTCCTTTTGCTTCTTTTGTCAAAAGTTTTTGTCTTTTGCGTTATTGAGGGAGATGTTGATGGGGATTTCTCCATCTGCTTTTCACCATCTGCCATTTTAAGAACATGGACAATGTTTGCCTCTTTTGCCCTGTCTGTCAGATTCTTCTCCAACCGAGCAACACAGAGTGCAACACGTAGCCTATAGGAGGGAAATCCTGCCTATCCTCTTGCTGAAGGTCTGGTTTGTTTTGAATAAAGTTAAAGTATTGTGTCTGAATTACTGTGGCCACGATTCACTCAGGTTAAAATGCTGTAAGTGGAATCTTTTAAGGAATTGCGTCTGTGTGCGTGTGTGCGTGTGTGCGTGTGTGCGTGTGTGCATGCGTGCGTGCGTGTGGGTGTTTTTCTGCACTTACGTCACAGGATAGTTGCTTCCATCTACCCACGTCCATGTGTCCATTTTGGTCAAGCCGATCCAATAGCCATGGCTTTCATCATTGTAGTATTTTGTGTGGTTATTAATGAATTCCTACATTTGTTAAGCAGGTGATAATTGAAACAAAATGATCTCTTTGTCCTTTGTAGCAAAATTTGTACAGAAAGATGCAATACATTGTGCTTCACAAAGATGAAAAATACACATGAAAAGACATGAGAGAAATACTAATAATAAACATACAGGATATTTTAAAATGAACATTTAGCTGTGAAGCTTAGGTGTGATTTTTGTGGTTATACTGTATGGTGTATACAACATTATATTTAGATTACTAGAATGAATGGATTACATACATATATGTATGAACTGCATGATGTGAACACATGACACAAAGATATAGAAAAATAGAAAATAAACTAAAATCAGTCTTGCCTGTTCCTCTTGGCTTTCAATCACCACCAGATCTGCCTTCATTTGTTTGCATTGATCGCGGCTTGTCTCCCAACTCCTCCAGTCGTAGTAATAATCAGACGTTGAAAACATGTAACAGTTCGACTGGAAGAGCACCCAGCCATCCAGGCAAGGCTTACACACTGAAACAAGGAGACAAATCAGAATCCTTGTCTATTGCAGATAACATTTTTATTTATATTGTGGGATTAAAGACTTGTATCACTCTCTTTAAACAGATAATTCCACTTAAATAAAACATATATTTGTGCCATGAAGCCCAAACTCTGAAAGATGAATCGTGCTTAATCAATGTTCTCGAGCAAAAATGTATACAATTCTAAATGTCATAAGTGGAATGACAACATTCAAACCTTAAAAGTAAATGATTGTGTTAATTCCAACTCTAATTGCAGTTTAATCTACAGCAATGCATCATATTTCATGAAATCATCATATGTGTTTAGCGTCGCTGTCCTGTGAGAACCATCCGTCTCTAAAAGCCTTTTTTTCAACTATTTTCCAGCTGATCCAAGAGGCTTTTTAGATGCAATTCATAAAAGAAGGTTCCCTTCTTCTGTTTATCGCAAACATTCAAATTCAAACTCACCAAATTTGGAGATTAATGGTTTTCACTTGACGGGAAAAATTGTGATCCGAAATGTAACTAAAGCCATCAGACATAAAGTTACAAGTGACATAAAATGGAAAGTAAAGTATACATACTCTGACTTTGTATAAAGTACAGCACTTGAGTAAATGTACTACACTATGTTTTCACCTTTCTGTGGGCAGTGTGTGTTCACTGGGAAGTTCTCAAAGTCCAGAATGACTCCGACGGTCCAGTTGAGCTTGTCTCTCTCTCTGGTCAGCTCTTCTGTCTGTCTCTCTAAGTTGGTCATTTCTGTCCACATCTGCCGATTCTGTGCTGTTAAGTTGATGTTCTCTCTGTGCTGCTCTGACATGGCCGTGCTGACTGAAGTTAGGGAAGAAACCGTTACTGTTGCACTTACTTTTAATATCAATCAGCCTTGAAAGTCCTTAAAAACAGGTAGACAGACTTACAGTAGATACTGACTGTGATGACGGCCGACAACAAGATGACACAAATAATACCCAAACCTGCTGCCACCAGATGCAGCATTGTGCACAGTGGAACTTTCTTCATAATATCTACCAAGAGCAAAAAAAACAATACATGTATTATACAAATTTATAGCAAATAGTCATCATCTTCAATCATATTTTATGTTTGTGAATCAAGGTAAACCATAAATAACCTGCTATAGCACATTTTGTATCCCATGCCTGTTCCTTGCATGTCTTCACCTCATCATAGATTATTTCTGGGTTGCTTGGTTTCTCTGCAAAAAATACAAAAGAGTTGAAGGAAAAGAGAACTTTAGGTTCTGAGATTTGAAACTTTCAAAACTGCAAAGCTGTGGAACTTCCACTAATCTGGACCCAAACAAACTTCTTACCATTGACGCAAATTAGGACAGACCAGTCTGTACCCAACGGATAATTAAAATAAGCTTCCCAGTAAAAACGCTTGAACAGTCATTATTTTAATTATTAGGGCCTGAAAGTTGTAATAGCTGAATCCAGAGTTATTTTCCTTCCTTCGTTCATGTGATGGAGCCCGAGGCAGGGTTAAAGGAAGTGTTAGCCTGCTTCTTTATGATAGAAGATTGCTGGAGGATCCGGGTAATTTAACTAAATTTCATACTCTGCAATGTATACAATGAGCAACTCAGCCGTCCCCATTTTGGGCGATGTGTGGAGGCAATAGTCTTCTGTGAATTTGGAATCTCAAATGTTGCAAATGCTAAAATGCTATGTTCACAAACATCAGATAGCTTATCAGCTATATGTACAACTTATTTTTGCAATGTAAAAATATTACTTTACAAATGTATATGTATAAAAATCAAACAAATGTAATCAAATATAATAGGGTGCAGGTTTGAAGTAGCAGGGGATAGAAAAAGTGAAGTAAAAGACAATTACTTTACTGGAGTAAATATAAAGGATTAATACTTCATTCATCGCCAAGGGGAAATTTGGTAAAATATACTTTCTACTACTGTCAACAGCTTAGTTAGACAGCAGACAGAATAAGTCTGTCATAAAAGTACAACAAAAACAGAATAGGCAGTGACTGACCCGGTGCAGAGAAACCTTCAGTCTTGAACGTCACCGTCACGTAATGCAGTTCTTCCTCCATTATCTGGTCAGGTTTCTCAGAGACGGAGTCCCTTTATCTCAAAGACAGCAGCATAAAACTCAAACCACCACAGACGGTTATTGTGAGTGAACTTTAGTTTGGAGACGGAGACGGAGAAACCAACTGTGAGTGACCACAACCCTCACTTCTTCTTTTTGGTAGAATGTTGTAAGAATGACTCAGTGGTGCTTTTTGGGGTTTGATGTTTTTTTGGACAACTTTCTACTTATTTTTTAACGTTTTACAAACACAAAGCCTATTATATTAATCCAAACATTGAGTAAAAGGGTTTTTCCTCATTCATAAAATTAACTTGCTCTTACTGCAGTCAAGTGAGCCTCAATTGCCAATCTGAATGCACCTCTATTCAAGGTGTTACGGTACGGCGGCGGTACGCAGCACAGAGAAGCCAGAGAAGCCGAGCTCAAAAGCTCAAATGCAATGATGATATTCATATTCAAACAGCATATCCTTAAACTGTAAATACAAAGTATGTAGCAGTCTTGTACAACGTGAAACCTGCTATGTCCATGTGTATGGCTCTGAGATTTAACTGTACAGTTTTGGAGAAAAGTGACTTCAAAGTCAGCTTCAATGACAAAATGATATTCATAATGTCACAATTTCCAATATTCAAACTGCCATAAAAACAGATCCATAAGTGTGTAAAGTAAAATAATAACACAGTCCTCTTCAGTAGGGGGTGGGGGGCTCTGCTATGTCCATATTTATGGCTTTAGGATTTTACTGTACAGTTTCAGAGAAACGTGACTTCAAAGTCAGCTTCAATGACATAATGATATTCATAATGTCACAATTTCCAATATTCAACCTGCTATAAAAACAGATCCATACATTCGTAAAGTAAAATCATAACGCGGTCCTGTTCAAGGGGGCCTCTATTATGTCCATATCATGGCTTTAAGATTTTACTGTACAGTTTTGGAGAAAAGTGACTAAAAGCAGATCCTTAATTTCTGGTAAAGCCTTTTTGTAAAGCCAGTTTTCTCCAAAACTGTACTGTAAAATCTCATGGCCATACTCATGTGCATGGCAGAGGTCAGCATGAACAAGGCTGCGTTGTAATTCTACTTGTTGTTTAAATATTTGGATATTGGGAAATTACGTTTAAATGCTTTTTCTGCTATCTAAGCCACCGTAGACCACCATACCGTAACATTTATTTCATAACGTTTATTTCATACCGGTCATTTATTTTCATGCGTGTGGCTCACTCGGCGGATGAGGGCTCACTTGACCGCAGTTTCTGCCTGTCACTGACTTATGACTTCCTCAAGCAATTTTAATTTTAAAACATTATTTTTTTAAACAGATAAAGTTTATTATGACGATCTGATTTTACCAAACCAGGCCAACAATACCTGAGATCAATCGCACGTCAAAAGCAAAGATGAGCTAAAGTGATCCCACTGGAAGAGATGATGGAACGAGAGACTTCAGTCGCACAAAAGCAGAGTTGACCTTCCTGACGTTACTCGAAAACACCAGTAGATGGCGATCTAAAACTGTATGTAGTCTGACACAGTTTACACACAAGGTAACCTTGCTAAATTTAATGCAGTCTAATACATCAGTCATTTAAAACAGTCCTTAATTCTTTAACACTATTGTGAACTACTTTAAATCGGTTTTGTTGTGTAAACAATTAACTATACAATTATACATATGCTCATGAAAATGTGATAGGTGAATAATTGTTGCCTCAAATTATAGATGAGATCTTTAGTAGTCTTTTACCCCGAGTGACTCAGTGAACTGGGTTAATTAGTACCTGATAGAGACTACTAAAATGACGTATGCGTAATAAAGACAACGGACCAATCAGCGGACAGGATCTGTTCAGGAAACGTTTGCACCTGCAGATCAAGAGAGCCTCGAGACCGACCGCAGAAGCCTGGAGAAGTAGACGTTTATTTATTCACTGCACCGGCGAGCAGCGATGGTGTGCGGAGGATTTATTTGCACCAAGAACGCACTCAGCGCTCTGAATGTACTTTATGTTGTAAGTATGAACCCACAGCTGCTATACCGATGGAAAATAACCGAAACAACTCCTTTAAGAGAGCAACAACTGTCTCCGCTTCCGTCGTGACTTGCGCTAATATTTAGTTTTAGACGAAAAGCGATTACAATGTTTCGGTTGTTTTCGGAACCAGTTTCCTGGTTGTGGAAACGGATAAGCGTCAAGCGTTGGTGGTAAAGATTAGGCCAAGTTCATGGTCCAGGTTGGTAGATTACGGTGGATTTATTCAGAGAATATTTAAACTTGTATAATACTTGATTGTTTTACCTCTTTCAACGGAAGTTGTAACTCTGAACAACTTATTTAAACACAAAATACTGCTTTACACTTACACTAATTCATTTCATGTAGTAATTAATACGTGTATACCTTACTTGTGTATAGTAACTCGAGAGCTGCTATCTACATGCACAACTGTTCCTCCTGTTCTCCATACTTTTAAAACGTTGTAATTATAAATAAATGAACAGATGCACATCTAAGTTAAAGGTTTGCGTTGTAACGGTAAGTTCCAGCTTTTCCAATATTATTTGTGTTATACTTTGTCACATATGGTAGTAACTGATTTCTTTGGGTTCTAACAATCAGATAAAGCTTGTGGGAAATTCTAATTGCAGACATCCTGATGACATTGATTGTACTTCCTTCTTGTCCCCATGGCTGCGTTGTTTACTTCCTCTTCAGCTTGTGAGTCTGCTGCTGATCGGAGTGGCAGCCTGTGGGAAATGGTTCGACCTGGTTTCCAGCATCAGGGTGGTGGCAGGGGTCATCAGCGTGGGCATCTTCCTGTTCCTGGTTGCCTTTGTGGGACTGTGCGGTGCCCTGAAGCACCACCAGGTCCTGCTCTTCTTCGTATCCTTTGGTTTGGTTGTAAGAGTAAATAAAGTCAATTACCCACATCCCTGGAGGTATTCATTCCTTTCACGAGCTTGTGTTGTAATTCTCCTTTCTTTAATGGTTTGTGAAGCAGCAAAACAGGATTTCAAATTTGACCCAATGTTGACTTCCTAAACTTGTTACAGTACATGATAATCCTGTTAATAGTGTTTATCATGCAGTTTTCTGTGTCCTGTGCTTGTCTGGCTCTGAATAAAGACCAACAGGTATGTTTATTTTGTCGACATGCATTTCGGTAAACGTTAAAATACTCTCACACGGGTAAATGTTCCTAAAAGTGTAGAATTGAAAAAATGTAATAATTGCACAAATAATGTTTATTCTTCTTCATCCCTCATGACTTTTTTGCTCATGCTTTTGAAATATAAAATGAAATATGAATACAACCAGGTCGGGTGATTCTCATTCACAGAACCATCTGCTGGAGGTTGGATGGAACAAATCTGAGGCTACTCAAAGGGACGTGGAAAAAACCCTCAACTGTTGTGGCTTCAATTCTATTCCCTACAATGGCTCTTGTGCTGCTGTAAGTTAATCAGCTTTGAATTGTCTTTTTTATTTTTACATTCTTTTCATTTTCACGGTGATGTCTCTGACAGTTGTCATTTTCAACCCTTACTACTTTTAGAGTTGCTATAACATGCCCTCTACGATTGTTTGCGACACATGCTCGAGCACCATCCAGCAGACTGCGGGAGATGTGCTGCGCTTTGTGGGCGGCATCGGACTCTTCTTCAGCTTTACAGAGGTCAGTAAAATGTGATGTGGGTACTGAAGTCTTAGGCCCAATCTCCACCCTTACGGATTCATGGACTTTGAGGCGCGCTCCCGCAAAGTCCTTGAGGGTTTAGGGGTGTCCCATTGTCAAATTGTGGAGTGCCTGAGGGCTTTGTGGCGGACATTTTTAGCCCTTTATGAACCTTTGCGTAAGTCAACATTATATGCTGACTTTGCCTAAGGGAATTACCCATAATGCATTGCCACATGAGGTTAAACATGCAGTTCCCAATGGAAGAATGGAGATGTAAAAAAAACAATGGTAAACAATGAGACACGTGGGCATTTAGCCATGTAAAATACCTTTCCAACATTATGGAACATAAAAACACATGAATTAGAGAAATGCAAGCAGAATATATATATATATTTGTCATTTATTTCATTTTGAGAAAAACAAGTAAATAAATAGTTAAAAAATACTTCTCATCTTGTGAAGAAGATGTTCAAACCAGTGAATAATAATAATAATAATAATAATAATAATAATAATAATAATAATAATAATAATAATAATAATAAAAAACACAATTGTACACTATTTTTTTAATGTAGTCACGTGATGTTGCAGTAAAGTGCTGTCCCATTCATATTCATACCAGCTCAAGCCCTCACAGACTAGCACACTCAAGCAGTTAGCAGCTGATGCAGTGAGTCCCTGAGGGTTCAGGACTTAGAGGTTTAGGGTGGAGATTGGGATTGGGCCTTACACTCAATACACCATACAGCCCTCAAGATTACAAGAACATGCAACAACTGTCCTGCAACAGAATCGACACGACACACTCACTCACTCTTACTCCCTTTAAGCCTTGTGTGTCCCTGTAGATTCCATCTAGTTTATGGACAGCAGGTCTTGAGCGTGAGATTAAAAAGAAAATTTGACGTTAATTTAAATTAGAATAGGCCTGCTGCTTTCCAGGTTGTTGAGGATAACGTGAGATTTTCTAAACACAACGTTTGCATTGTGGACCATTTGTGATAGCGCCAGTAATGGAAGAAGACCTTTTCTAGAAACAGCCACACATTATGAAAAGAAATGCAACGATAATAATCTTCTGTGTTAATATTTGTGAATAAATGTTTTGCACGGTGGTGTAGCGGCTAGCACTGACGCCGCACAGCAAGAATGTCTGGTGTTCAGCTCCTGGTCTGGGTGGGGTTTGGATACTGGTCTGGCAGGTCCTTCTGTGTGGAGTTTGCATGTTCTCACCGTGTCAGCGTGGGTTCTCTCCGGGTTCCTCCCGCAGTCCAAAGAAATGCAGCGTAGGTTAATTAGACTCTAAATTGCCCGTAGGTGTAAATGTTAACGTAAATGGTTGTCTGTCTCTGTCTGCTCTGTGATGGACTGGCGACTTGTCCAGGGTGAACCCTGCCTTCGCCCCTTGACAGCTTGACCGCTTACCCTAAAGAGGATAAGCGGTTCGGATAATGGATGGATGTTTTGCATTTGAATAATACTGTTGGACACAATCTTTTTTTTTTTATTTTAAAGTGATAATTATTTTTATAAGTGACAAATTAATATTTTTAAATGTTTTGTGACCCTCCAAAAATGTGTTTGTCAGAAGGCCTCAAGTTTTAGTCCCCCTGTATTTCGCACACTTCTTCACGCTCATTTTATTTTAATTTCAGATTTTTGGAGTTTGGCTCGCCCACAGATACAGAAATCTCAAAGATCCTCGCTCAAATCCTGGAGCCTTTCTATAACTGCTCACAGCTTAATAAAGCCCCAAAATGTACTACTGAATAATAGTCTTTTCTATTAACTCTGTAAACAAAACAACCTTATCTGGGCATTTTTACATTTTTAAAGTTGGACTATAACTTTGTTGTGTTGTGACATATGACTATTGTATGATAATGATGGGGAAATATGAAATGTGCTGTGAATATAAATGGCCTTTCTTTTTGGGAGTAGTTCAAGGATTAGGAAAATACACTTGTTTATTTTTCTTGCTAAGAGTTGTGATGACTTTTGGCAAATAAGCATAAAAATATCAAACTGTTTAAACTTGATGCATGTAAGCGTTGCCTCTTTAATTCTAATCTGTCTCAAAGTGATAGATGCCAACAGCAGCTTTGTAGGCTCACCATGCATACACACCTTATGCAAATATACTGCAGATGAGCCCTACAATGGCTGGATGAGTGCACACCGCTCCCAGACTATTGACGCATAGGTGACCACATGTTGTGTTTTGCAAACAGTGGATTAGTGTGTCGGGTTCCTTAAAAGCCGGAAAAGATAAATTAAATTGTTAAGATTTAAAGTCAATCCTGTTGCAGGTTGATAAACCTTCTGTTATTAAACCAGGTTTTTGATTTGTGTATTTATTGCTATTTGTTTCCTGTTTTTAAACTCATTGTGTGGATTCATACTAAATCATCAATCTCATTTCCCATCCAAAAAATAAACATGCACTGTGGCTGCACATGGAAGAAAAATGTTGTTTTTTATGCTTCAGCTTTAGTGCTAATAGAGAGCCTTACTTTCACCGGAGCCGATGAATTGGTGCCACATGACTTGATGACATTCCCCCAAACAGGATCCCGACCAGGAACTGCATTCGCTGCTTAGATTCATTTGATCGCCAAAACAGATTCCTCAGCTGGACCAACTAGTTCAGCAGGGTGACTGAACTTCACTGCCGCAATGTCTTGTATTAAAAGTGTAATCAACTGCAATCTATATTTAGATCATCTATTCATTTTGTAAGCAGATCATTCTTCACTAGCATACATTGTCAGGGTAGAACCAACAGCAATATCTGATTTAGGATTTTTACATCTGTTTAAGTATTTCAGTTCATAATGTTGGCACACATTTCCAAGCTTATTATGAAATATACAGATCACTGAATCATTGTAACTATTTTTTTTCCTTAAACATCTCTCTTCCTGGGAGTGGCATTGCAACATGGTTGTTATTTCCTTCACAACAGCCAAACATTTAAGATGTAAGGCAGTAGTGGAAAAAGCGTGAGTAATTACACTGTTATGGATAGTGTCACAAGTGTTACAAATGGTTAAAATGTATTTTTATGCCTTCCAGAGTAATTCAAATATCTTGAATAAACAATGTTGTGGTTGATACATAATAGAACGAGACTCAACAGTCTTACTCTAGTCTACACCACTTCAAATACAGTCTTATAGGCTGTATTTTTCCTCTTAGATAAATATATTTTTAAATGTAAAAAATTAAAACGGCATACTCCGGTTTGATGAGATTATGCCTAGGGTCAAATGTAATTTGGGGAGAAGCATACAGGAAGCACATGGTGAGTTATGTTAAAACATGTAAAAAGTGTTTTTAAATTAGAGGTATCAAAATCGTATGGCTAAACAATAACTGGTTAAATTTTCCCCTGCGGACCTTTACAGCAGTTAAATTATGATTTGATGTTGCAACCATTAATAATGAAATGAAATTTGCACAGATGGTTGAAAAGGCAACAAGGCCGAGCTCCTCCTCCTGGCACTGGCACCACAATGGCAAGCGTGTGGCAGGCGTCATCCAGGTGTCAGGACTCTGACTACTGCCCTCTAGTGGTGGCACCTCTAAATACTGCCCTCGAGTGGTGGCACCTCTCTGACTACTGGTGGCAAGTCTTTTGACGAGTTGTGGCACTCCTGTGACAAGTACTGGCATTGTCAGCTCGTGGCACTTACCGACACCACAACATAAAAGGAGCGGAAGAGTGGAAATATTATTCGACTTGTATTTAAAAACCTTTTGATAAATTGTTTTTAAATTGTATTAAAAAGGATAATTTATTTTCATTATTTTTAGCCGATTGTTGAAAATGACTGTAAAAGTAATTATTTGGAAAGAGTATAATTTGTTCCTTTTTGCTTCAAAACCAGTGAAATCATACATAAAAAATGAATGACAAACAAAAAAAGTACAGTGAGGTTGTTCGAAGAATGTGTACAGGGAAAATTGGCTCGGCTAACAACAAAAATCAAAACTATGATTTACGGCAGCTGACCTGTCTTAACAATGAATGTTCTCGGGAAATGCGGTTCCATCCATTCAGCTTTGCAACTTCTTTTTTTAATCTACAATTTTGTAACGTCAATAAGAGATGGCAAAATACATTTAACCTAACATGCCAGGGGTACTGAACGAGTGTCGTTCACTTGCCGCCGTCCTGGCATTTGACTGACGCCTGCCACAGACTTGCCACACGCTTGCCACTGCCAATAATCACACTCGCTGTCTCTCTGAAAAGATTGAAGGTTACTGTTCTACGTTGGCATGTAAATTGTGGAAGTTTGTAAGTGTTTTCTCAACTAGAAATGTCACATCTCGGCACAAGACATTATGAGGCCCTGTGCCTTACATCTCAGTATTATGTGTTGCAAGTCCCATGTTTCTTTGCCATATTTGCTCGTAAAAAAAACATTTTCAATCTCTGGTCAGAACATTCAAAACTGTAACCCTCAGCTGATCGCTTCAAAGACAAATTTGAAAGGCCATAAATCTGCTTTTATTCCAAAGCTGTGTTTTGCGTCTGAAGCATGTCCAGCACTCTATTTTCTGTGGAGCTTTTATCACATCGTCACCTCATGTTGCCTGAAGAGATCTTTGCTGAAATGGGGACACAGACAGAAATATATATGATTTTTGTTTGAAGATGTTACTGCACATAATCTTGTCTGCAAACGTCAACAAGGCCCTTGAGTTCCTGATATGTCTCGTCAATCTGCCAGACTTTGACAGCTTGTGGGAGAACTTGGCCACTCCAAAGTTCAAACTTGTGCGAGATGCTCTGTATGGCCACACAGTGGTCTGGACTCCTGCACCGAGATCCTTCCTGGTAAGCAATCCAACACGAATCGTTCACAGTACAGATAAAACAAGGGTCATTTAGCTTTTTTTGTCAAAAAAATGAATTGGTTTTTAATAAGAAACCAAAAAATGTTGAGCTCGCAGTATTTGTTTGTCAATGTAATGCATTTTAGGAGAATATGATCAGTCCTTTATTTCTTCACTAATGTAAATAAGCAGACTCCATTTACTCGAGCACCAAAAAGTTAAAGTTACGACAGGGAACTTATTTTCTGTTGATTTTGGTGATCCCTGTTGTCTAGTCAAGTAAGTCTTAAAAAGCTCATACAAAAGTGATTGAATAGTATGTCAAAAAGTCAATGTCTTAAGTTAAGTCATAAAAAACATTTTTTAAAGTCGCAACAAAGTATTCCCCCGAAATTCACTGCTGTTACTTACCATCACATGATAGCCAATACTGATATCTGTGCTCAACTATTTGTCTTCTTTGTCTTCGATTTCCTTTCTTTGTCTTTCGATTTCCTCAAAGCAGATAATACTCGGACACGGGGTACTTTCATACTGTATCAAGTTTTTTTTTTAATTTTTTATTAAGCTTACTTTACATTCATGTACCAAACCGCTTGTTCGTCACATGAAAGTATACTCTTGCACTCGAGAGTATTGACAGGAAGTCTAAAGTCCACTAAATAATGAGAATTTAGGCTCCATATTAACAAAGCAACATGAGGATATGAGGGAAAAATAGACACAAGTATCCAAACAGAAGTGACCAGATGGAGTCAAACTTAATTCAGATACCTTTTCACAAGCAACATTCTCTCAGCCAAATGTTGGACCAAAATAAACATAGAAATAAATAGGCACTGGGAGAAGTAGTCACATTAGCATGAGGCAATTAGTCAAGAGAGCGCCTAACTGCTTAAAAAGCCATACAGACAGTTTTGGGATGTGATGCTGCATTGAGGGGTAGTTTAATGAAGATCAAAGAAATAAAAAAGATAAAAACATCGAGAACCTTTCAGGTTTCATATCAGTTAAACTTGATTATGAGTCTGATGAAAAGGCCCTGTGTGCATTGGGGGAATGCTGAGAGTTGAAATCCGGATCTTCCCTTACTCGTTTCTTGATGTCTGCTTTAACCTGAGACAGAAAAAAAGGATAACGGTAGTGTCAGAAGGGGACTTTGTGTGGCTCGTCTAACACGTTCAGATGATGATGACAATTTCTGAAGCAGATGACGGCTAAATAATTATATCAGAATGTGGTTGAGTTGAATGGATATAAACGAAAACAAGTAATGTCACTATACTTTTAACAAATCTCCATCTCAACACCATTATCTTGGGTTGTATTAACTAAGACCATTATAATTATAAATTATTCTATGGATCTTTTACTTGAAAAATTATTAACAATAAAATGATTGCAAAAACAGTTACCGATTACTTTTCTATTGATTGACTAATTGATTATTTATCCAATTGTTTGCACTTATGCAGACTACGTATGAAAACAAAGTGTGTGTGTGTGTGTGTGTGCATATATATATATGTAAGTATATATATACATACATACATACATATTCTAAAACTGCTCGCACTCACAGCGACAGTTTGGTAGGTCAAAGACCAATGTTTTCAAACTAACATTTGAAGCTCACCTTTGTTGTTGTCATTTTGTTTAATTTAGACTTATTTATAACAGCTTGTGGTCTTAAGATAATCTAGTAGTGTAACAATGCATCTCTCAAGAAGATGTTGAGAACATGTGATGCTGACTAGTACATAGCATGGCAAAACAATGAAAACAAGAGGACCAGCCCGGTCATCAAATTACGTCTTTTTAAAAAAAAAATGTAAACGCAGGACTTGGTTACCTGTTCTGCATACGCTTCCTTCAGCTCCTGGGTCTCCAGATCGTCCTGTAATCGTTCAGCAGAAGTGATGGGCTTCACTCCCGCTGTCCTAGCTGCTTGACTCACCGCATCAGAGAGGGAGAGGAGGCTTCCTCCCCCCAGTCCTGTCTGAAAACACACACACGGACACCTTAAGAAAGGTAAAGACAAGTGACATTCCTTCGTAATAAGTGAAGTTACAACTGATCTGATTACCTTCCTGCGTTTAGCTGGCATGCCATGCAAATAAGCGTCAGACAGCGGGGGCTGAGCCTTCATCTTCCTCTGGGTCATCATATCACACCTGATGATGGGAACCCATTCCTACAACACATACAGTTAACAGTGAAGATGGGGGTGATGACTTACCAATGGGAATCTTTTAAAAGGATGTTTTTATGTCAAAACCCTCTTTGTTACTGTTCCTCCATTGCAGCTCAGAAGGGAAATAAATAGACTACTGTACTAAAAAACAACAACTTTGGAACACACCAACTTGATCTTACTATCTGACTGCAGAAACCTCTATTAGCTTTGGCTAAAGTTGAAATTGCATTTTTTGCATTGAATGATAAATGAAGATTTTGTTCTCTGCATCCTCAACCGGATGCCAAACACCTCAACATCGAGTGTGGACACAATTGAAGCAAAGCAACATTTTGTATCTATCCTTAAGTACTAGTGAAAATATTCCAAAACAAAATAAAAAAATAAAGTTGAACAAGATCCATTGTGTCAAACAATTACAACCCACAATGCATGAAACCTGTTGAGTTTGTTCTATGGATTACTTAGTAACAATTAAACACTGCAAATGTGAACAAACAAAATGAAGAAAAGTGGTCAGGTAAACAAACAACATAAAGTTAAAACTTTATAGGAACTGTGTGGGCTCTTACGGGTGGAACAGCTGCCGCCCAGGTCTCGGACTCTCGAGCAGACTCCTCACTCCCTCCCTCAGCTCCGGCTGCTGCCATGTCGCCCCCTAATGGTGCAGCTCCTCCCGAGGCCCCAAGGTCTCCAGCCCGTGTTTCGCGTGACAATGGCCTCGTGTCGTGCGACACCGACATGGCCTCCTCTGCTGTGGTGGCTGCAGCCGGTGAGAGGGTGTCCCCGATCTTTGGAAGTGGAGGACAACGAAATGACGAAACTAAAAGGCGGAGCAATGCCTAACCCTTCAAACGGAGTTCACCTGAAAAGAACATTAAAGACACACCATGCTTACCGTTGCACTTTGTGCTCGTTCTGGCTCTTGTGAGCCTGTTGCAGAAGACTGCTCTGCCTGTGAAAGAATGTCATTTAATATTTATTAGCCATTTCAGACGTGCTGTCCTAAGTAATAGGATATGTAATAGCCATCAGATAAGACAGACTCGTGTATTCTGTTCTGAAGAAAACTGATACAGTTTCAAAACATAAATTACAGAAAGTAACACTGAACTCTACAGTTCAATAAACAAGCTTTGTGGTAAACAAACACATTTTAAGTTCTCAACTGTAACTGACAGCCTACAGCCTGAAAGGCTACATCATGTAGATGATGCTTGCAGCTATGATTTCATCAATATTATGGTAGGAAGCCATAGATAAAGAGCTAAAACATTGTTGTTTAAAAGAAGGCATGCAGCTGGTTCGTCACCTGTGTGTGAACTATGTAGTTCTGGATCTGCTCCTGCGAGATAGGGATGTGCTCCAGAATCACCTGCAGCCTCATCGTCATCATGCTGGTCATCCAGTTGACCAGGCTGGGGCTGATGTCGCTGGACATCCTCCGCTGGAACGACAAGAGAAGATAAGGCTTTTATTTTACAGGTAGAACGGCTTCTTCTTTACTTTGTCGATAGGTCATTAAAACTTTAAAATTATATTAGAAAATGTTATTAATCCCCAGTTGGGAAACACATTTGGCACCAATTCACACAGTCAACAACAGACAAAGCCCACAGTGCACAGTAGACAAGAAACACATCACAAAGAACTAACGCTATATGAAACATTACCGACATCAGAAAGATGCTAAATCTAAAAACCACAATTAAAGGTGTTAATTTAAAAAAAATTGAACTGCTGCTGGAACAAAACACCTTCCGAATCATTCAGTAGAACGCTGTGGCCTCCTGTGTCGCTCACCGAACGAACTTCTGAGTTAAAAACACAATGTAGTAGATAGCCTTTAAAAGAAACGATCGTTTTAACTTGGTCTGTGCTCTCTTTTCTATAGTGACCTGTCGTGAGTTTGGGGGAAGACCAATCACTGAGCCGAAGTAGCTTTTGTTTTGTCTGTCTCTCTTACGTGACCATTCTAACCTCACACAAACATGTCCTGGGCACAAGAGCTTTCTGCTGCAATCTTTTTTGCTTATGATGCCATATTCTGTATATAAGGTGTGCTCATTTTGAGTCACTGAGTGACTGTTTAAAATGTACAATGTTATGTTATTTCTGCTCAGAAAAATAAACTGTTGGCCTTCACCAGGTCTATATTGTCATATTGTAGTTTTATTGTTTGCATTTCCTGACAAACGCATTCAAGGGCGCCGTCTTCAGGCAGCAATGCCTGTTTCAAATAAACATGACTTTGCACAAAGCACTAAACTTGATATGCTTTGACAAACATGCCAAGGTCAGATTTATCTGGAGTCTACTGCCTACTAAACATACAATTAGTGAGAGATTGTATACTGACTATGCGGTGGTTGATGACGGCAGTGAGGGCTCTCTGGTCTCCTCTCAGGCAGTGCAGGTTGAGGGCAAGACACTCAAACAATGCCTGATTGCACATCTGTAACAGCCGAGGCCCAAATGAGTCATCTGGGTGAGAAAAATATTTAATTTAACTTATGAGGGGACAAAAACACAAGACTATAAGTGCTACGGAGACAGTTGCAATAAAAATTGTTAGGTTATTACTTATAAGCAGAATTCCTGAAAAAGAATCTGTATGTGATTAGCTTAGTGCTGCAGCCTCCATTGAAAACACACAGAGGGTAAACTAAAACCAAAATAAGCACATAAACCATCACAAAGACCAATTGAGTTAAACTTCCTAAAGTTTACCCGTGCAACGTAGAATATGTGTGGCAATGTGCATCAGCTGCTGTCTGAAGAAGGACATGTTGGTCTGAGTGACGTCAACGCCCTCCAACACTGTGACTGAAGACTCTCTCTGTGGGATTCGAATAAATGTCGTCAACACAATAACATACTACACAAAACATTTCAACAGTTAGTTAAAAACTAAATACTTAAACTAAACTACTTTAACATGTCATCTGTAGTGCTGAAATGTTTTTATAATAAATACTGTTATTTAATTTAATCAGGTGTCTGTGATAATTGTCATCTGCAATAATGTCTTTACTTCAATAAACCTCACATCCAAATAGAAATCGCCTGCTCACTGTCAGTTAAACTAACCTGCAGAGCAGCCAACCCACACTAAAGGTATCAGCACACATTAGTCATGTATTACTTTTAAGACTATTGTTTTAATGGCTTTGTTCATTATCTGGGTTCATCAGATTTCCACAATGTCTAAAAAAAAGAACTGATTCAAATGACAAAATGTGAGTCGACTATGAGCAGGCCTGCATCAAATCCTTTTATATATTTTAGCTGTACAAGATGCGTGGACATCAAGGACTTACAAAGCTCTCACTGATATACTCCTCCAGTTCGTTCACAAGACTCTCAGCTGCAGCCTGGGGGTTGAAAACAGAGATGAACATAGAGGGAGAAGAAGACGACGAAAATCCATCAGTTACACTAAAGAATAAAAAGACAAATCATCAAACATGGGCTCAATTAGGAAAAGTAAATTAGCTCAATCTACTTCTATTTCAACCCGAGTATTAACAGATATAAAATAATAATTTAGATGGAAAAGCCTTTCTCCTCCAACTGGTGAGTGTTACTGACAGTAATGTTCTCATCGGTGGGCTCTCTGCCGTTGAGATAGTTCTGGGTGAAGAACTGGGACAGTTGAGGCTGGATGCGGCCAAGGGGCTGGTGCTGGCCATGAAGCAGCATCACCAGGTCTGACATGGTGAACGTCTGACACACCAACATCAGCAGCTCTCCAAAAAACCCTGAGAATCAGAGAAAAAGGAAAGAGAGAATAACATATTTAGACCATTACTAGTAGTTCTGATATGCTGCTTGACTGAATTACATCATCATTTGTCATCCTCGGCTGCTGTATTAACACAATATACTTATGTTAATTTGTTACCGGTAGGATCCTCAGGACTGATGAAGATGTTGGTTGCCTGGGACAACCTCTGCATGAACTGGGCAATGCTCTCTGTGTCGTTCTGGGCCTGACCCAGAGAGCCCATCATGGTGCTCAGGACGCCACGGACGATTCCTGTGAACAGCTCCGGATTGAGGGCTTCTGCGCCTGCTGGGGGATTGGGCGTGGGGTTGGGCCCTGCGGCGGGAGCAGGAGTGGCACCAGCGGGAGGTGGGGGTGCAGAGAAGATGGGTTGGGCCTAGAAAAGGGAGTAAGGATTTGGTATTGTTACTTTAAATGCAGTGTTTTTTTGAAAATGCTACATGCATTATACTGGTAACTCATTCACTCTCAGCCAATCTGCCCTATGGTGATGACGAGACTTTTTTTTAATGTTTATTTACTAGTGCCAATATAATCTATATTACTTAGTTTGTTGTTATATCATTTTTTGGGGGGAAATCGACAGACTTTGAAAAGATGCTGAAGCGTGAAGACAAAAATAACCAAAATGAAAATGGAGAAAATTTATGTTGACAACCCATTCCTCTGATTTTAGGAATACATATATTCATATCATTATAATATCTGGATATCATTGAACACAATTGTTCTTTACAAACAACCCATTTCTGAGAATACATTTTTTCTCTC
Organism: Clinocottus analis; assembly: GCF_023055335.1. Classification (NCBI taxonomy): domain Eukaryota; kingdom Metazoa; phylum Chordata; class Actinopteri; order Perciformes; family Cottidae; genus Clinocottus; species Clinocottus analis. The sequence continues at coordinate 11,222,996 of NW_027176251.1, read as the reverse complement.
GGATGCACTCCTTTCACATAAACAGAATTATATATAATTACATGCAAATTTCTGTCAATTTCACAAGCAAAAACTATTAAATGCACTCAAGTCAAATATTTAAACTGACCTGCTGCATAAATTCACTCACTCCCTGAATGAAGGCTGGGACACCAGATGTGGTGACAGTAATGGAAGGGGCCCCTGCAGGGCCCCCACTGGCACCACCAGCTACTCCCAGGAGAGAACCCAGGAGCTGGCTGAGGTCTGGGGGCATCTCCTGGGCCTGTGGCTCACTGGTGTTGGTCTCAGATTGGCTTGGTGGATTAGTAGTGTTTGCAGTAGGCGGAGGAGTTGGACCCGAGTTGGAGAAAGAAAAGGAGGAGGAGGCGGAGGATGTTTGAGAAGAAGAAGAAAAGGAGGCAGAAGAGGATGTGGATGTGGAGGAGGAAGACGTGACCGTTTGACCAGCTGTTTAAAACAAACAAAACAGATTGAAGTATTACTGATTGGGAGCAACCCATGACTAATCTTTCCATACTTTAAGATATTATAATTACAGACAGACAGATAGCAATAAAGTCCAAATCTAAATTACAATACTATATTTAACTTACGCATTTGTCCTGGCAGCAAAAGCTGTCCAACTAGTCCACTAATCATCTGGTTCAGAGCAGCAGGGTTGAAAGGCTGTGGAGAAATATTTTTTTATTGGTCTCAAATGTTGACAATCAGTCAAAAAAATCCCACAGGAATCAAATCAGATACCATTATCCCCACCTGTCCTGGCTGCTGGCCCGGCATGGCAGCTCTCACATTGATGGTGGTTCCCCGAGTGCCGAAGGCTGGAGTGGGCATGTTGGGTGCAAAAGGGGGTCGGGTGAACACAACCCTGGCCTGGGGGCCAGTATGGGGAGGCGGTGGAGGAGCAGTAGGTGTGGTGGTGGGTGTGTTGGGACCCGTGGTGGTAGTCGAGGAGTTGGCTGTGGAGCTGTAGCCAGGAGGGGTGGGCTGGGGTGCGGCCGGATGGCCGGTGGCGGTGGCAGCACTAGTAGCAACGGCAGCAGCATATTGACTTATCTGTTGCATAAGATTCCGCATAAAGTCCGGGGGGAGGGCACCTTAATAGGGAAACATAGACCAATCAATTAGAATAGCATGACTTACAGGGGAAAAGCATAAAACAGAAGTCACAAAACAAAGGCTTAATTTGTGAAGCGACTATTATACAGTATTGTATTTGGATGAGGGGGCGGGGGGAGGGGTGACAAGGATTTTTACGATTTTTTACACGATTAAACCATTATTTAAAATGAATCATGCCAAATGTACCTGGTTGCCCGGGCATTTGCTGTCCAGCTCCGGTAGGGTTAGCGCCTGAGCCTGCACATACATACAAACACACACAAATAGTTTAAACTAGTTTTACAACACTTAATTAACTGCCAGTGTTGCTCTCTATTACAGAAAATAGAACAGAGGCATACTCCAAAAGAGGGAACCTATGAAATCTGAGCCTGTGGAGTTCAAATCTTTAGATCACTTGGATTGTGCCAGCAATACGCGGAGGATGCAGTTGTGCGGTATAAAGCATAATGTATGATCAATTAACTACAATGCACTGCCACTCAGCAAAATAACACAAACAGTTTTGAGGTCGTGGAGCATTCAATCAGTGGCAGGTAGGGGACAACACACCATCCGTGTTCATCTGCATCATAACCACCGGGACTGCCTGGTGGCTGATCCTGATGACACGTGGGCCGGCCTGTCCAGGTCCAGCCTGCTGATTGGACGGGGAAGTCTGTGTGGGGGGGGTCTGTCCCTGACCTGCCTGCTCCGACTGGCTGGCCGCTTGTGTGGACGGGGCTTGTCCCTCAGTACCATTAGCCGCAACAGTCACTGTGGCACCCAGGTTCATCTGTCAGTGAAAATGCAAGCAGAGTGAGTGATTACATTAAAAGTTTGCATTAATAACTAAAATGCGCTTGCCTTCACTTACTTGCACTGGGATGTGATGGTGCACAGCTCCAGGCAGAGTGACTGGGGTGGCATAGTGGGAAAAAGGGCGGACCACATGCAAGTGGCGGGGCACAGGGCTCATGAGGTTCAATCGCAGATCACTGAGGGCCACAAGGGCGTTACCAAGAAGACGGAGACACTCCCACGTCAGGATGAGAGTGCGCTGGTCCTCCTCTCTCTCCTGAAACAAAAAAGAAATCGTCTTGGGCAAAATCTTAAAAGACAACTATATAATTGATGTGGAATGCACAAGCTTTTTGAGCATTAAAGAAAGAGTTTAACATTTCTTTCTTTCTTGCTGAAAGTTGGAGGAAATGATTTTTTACCACTTATGTATAGCATGTGGTAAATTAGTGTGTTTGTAATAGTCCTATTGATGCAAAATACTTGCCTGATAATAAAGTTACAACGGCACATTAAACATTGTGAATTAAACAACTAACGATGTGACCGTAGAATGTTTAAATATGGATGTACAAGCCCATTATTAAAAGCATACATTTCAGAAATATACTAAGGCCGTGTCTACTACCGAACACTTGCGCACTTCGAGCACTGACTTTCAGTGCTTAGGGCGCCACACTGACAAAACCAGCAGAATTCAGTGCAATGAAAGTACCCGGATGGCGCACTGCAAATGGTCAAAAAATTCAGTGTAAAACGATGGACACTACTCGCTCTAACCGGACACCATCTTGGCTACGTAGCGGAAGAGGAGGAGCCCTTTCTGCCAGCTTTTCAATAATTTATTTATATCCTCCAGCTGTGATTGTGGAGGTGTCGCAGTTTCCACATGGGTTGGAGAAAGGGAAACACAAGGGACACAAATAGGATAAGAAGTGCGTTCATTTTGTCAGTTTTAGTTTCGCGGGTATCGCGAGCAGATTTGAGGACGTCACTTCCGGCTTAATTTCGCAGGTGCCGCCAACAGATTTGCGTCCGTCACTTCCGCCAATTGGTTAACGTAAGTGTTCCATTTGATACAGCTTATCAGCGACATAGTGCACTACATATGTTAGTGCTCTGTATGAGAGTGCACTGTATTGCAGTGTACTTCGTAAAATGTTCGATAGTAGACACGGCCTAAGAACCACAAGTTAGTTAGTATTTTGCTGTTTGAATCCTACTGCATTGTTGTTGTATTCTGCAGTGGTGGCTGTCTCCAGGATGGTGTGAGCTCTCTGAATAAAGGGCTGCAGTCTCTCCTCCACCCTCCGAAGCTCAGACAACATCTCCGCCAACTCTGCTGGGCTCGGGTGACTAGGGGACGAAAGGAGAGCAGAGATGATTACAGTCAAACAACAACAACCACTGTTCACCAAACCGGTCAACAAAGGGATACAGCATCACTATATATACGGACGAAAAGGTTTAATATTACAGAGAAAGACATACAACTGACACATGATGAATTAACAAGTTTCAATAAGAATAATTTTCTCATGTCCTGGCCCCTATAAAAATTACTATGTTTGCAAAATGTAGGAATTAACTACATTGCATCTTTGCTAATACATGTTTGTTTCGAAGTTGCCTGACTTAATGAAATTTTAAAAAAAAAGAAATATGTGGCATAAGTAATAATCTGAGTCACTGAGAAACAGAGGATCTCTCACTTGGGTCCAGGGTGGGGCGTTGGTCCCTCAGCTTGTGCTGAAGAAGTGGTTGGAGGTGGGGGAGTTGTTGGAGGTGGTGAGGTATCCATGGGCTGGGCAGAAGGAGAGGGGGTGGAGTTGGTAGATGAAGATGAGGGAGGAGGGGGAGCAGCAGCAGCCTCTGTTGGAGCAGATGAATCAGTTGGCCTACCCTAAAAAAAAGATAAGACAGCAAGCAAATGTATTATGTGAATTTTTTGTAACCTATCAAAAAGTGTCTAGCGCCACAAGAGAATCATCAGCATCAAATTAATCAGAACTAAGAATGATTGCGATAGATAGATAGATAGATAGATAGATAGATAGATAGATAGATAGATAGATAGATAGATAGATAGATAGATAGATAGATAGATAGATAGATAGATAGACAGACAGACAGACAGACAGACAGACAGATATAAAAAGTATGATTTAAAAATGTTTTGAGCTTAGTCACCCCTCACAGACCCAGTCTGAGCCAGCAAATACCCTGGAGGTGAGCTCTCACCTCCATCCTTTGGATGACATCATTGATGTCCCTCAGCAGGTTCTCAGCTAGCACCAGCCTCAGCCTCGGCTCGCTCTGCACTGGTTGGTCCATATCAATGTGCACATTCACAGACCCATTACTCTGAAATAGAAAATGGGAAAATCAACAAAACACAGGCCAATGTTAGGTGGGATTGTAAGCAATCAGCAGGCATCTTACCCCAGTGCTGGTTGTGACTCTGGCATTCCTGGCATTCTCTCCCATACCAGACACCATCTGCTGAACTGACATCTAAACAAGGAGAATAACAGTGCAGAAGTAATGCACCTTTGAAAACAATACTAAGCATTTAAGACTAACCTTCCGACAAGTGGTAAACATACTAAATATATTGTTTATTCTATTCAAAGCAACCTCTGTTAACTTTAGCTTTTTAGCTTTTTGCGATTAGAAGATGAGCTGGTCACTGCAATTACTATGAACCACATGCAAAGGAATGACTTACAATATAAGTGTGTGGCTGTGACATTGCGATATGTAAATATAATTATTATGCAGTGGCAGCACACGTGTGTAAATGTGACCAGAAAAAAACCCTGAAACTGTTCTTCACTGGTCATGGCCAATCAGCTGAAAACCAGACAGTTTCAATGGCAGTCAAGCAATTGGTGCATCTCTAAGCTCTATTGGTCAGCACAGTCAAAATTAATACTGATCTACTCTATGTATTTTATACCTTCCACCCCAACTCGGATGAATGAAATTGATGGATTGCCACTTAAATACATTGAACAGCCTAACAGCAGACCTACTTGTATCTGCTGGGGGTCCATGATGTTGACAGGGAGGTTGAAGGTGCCAAGCATCACGTAGCTGTTAGCGTTGCGATCATGTGGAGGCACTTGAGATGTTCCCTGGGAGGACGAGGAGGGTCCACTATCAGATGAAGTGCCTCCTGACCCAGAGCCTGGCTGTGAGGGTGGAGGGGGCGCCCGCTCCACAAGATGTATCACCTTGCCATCCACATCTGGAACAACACAGAACTGCAGTTACACATATGACAGTGGGTTGACGTAATTCTAGCTGTATTACACAATGTTGAACGCCTCACGATGAGGAATTACTTTTGCCATAACTACTTATTAATAAGGGTGTCACAATACTAAAAATTCAGTAGTCGGTGCCAATACCAGTAAAAATAACACGATTCTCGATACCAATTTCGGTACCACAATAAAAAAAAAGAGTCCATGTACTTGAACTTCAAACATGAACTTCTTTATTAAAATATTTGAAACACACCCGACACGTTTACCCAGTGATTACTTACTGTAGTCTGTCAGAGTCCTGTCATCCTGTAAGACTCTGCCCTGATAGATCAGCCTCTGTTTGTCCACAGGAATGCCCACAGAAGGGGCAATGTGCTCCTTGAACTCTTTCACTGTCAACTACAAATATGGTGGAACAGACATGAGTCAGACTACTATAAAGGATGAATGGAAATGAGAATGCACTCTCGGGTTTGTAGAAGAAAAAGTAATAATTTACCTGAGCACCAACTGTGTAAGTTCTGCTTTGGGAGTCTAGTGTTTTGACTGTGACCTCTATGTCTGCAGTTTGTTCCTCCATGATGTTCCTGTATCAAAAAATAAGATGTTTCGGTAAGCCCAACTGATACTAAAGTCTCAAGACCAATAGCAATATTTGAGCGTTTAAATGTATGCTTATTAGGATCCCTTTAATATGTTTTCAAAGAACTGACTGAGCAGGACATTTCAAACTAGTTACTTGAGGACAGACTACATGTAGGCAGCAATCCAATCTAAATTACCTCAAATGTATCATTGGCATTTATTTACTGTCACTGAAGCAATATATTGCTAGTTGGCAAATATTAGTCGGTATAGGCTAAACAAACTAATTGGCTATGCAAGAGTACAACTAACAATAATTTTCATTCTCAATAAATCGTTAATTTCTTTCATTACCTGACTAATCGAGTGTATAAAGAAAATAACAATAAAAGAACTGCCATGACAATTTCTGTTCAAGACAGTGTTAATGATTTTACAATGTCAGTGGTCTAAAAATTAAAGTTTTAAAATTCAATTTTTTTAAAGAATGTTCAAAACCTCAAAATATTCTGTTTGTGAGAAGCAGCAGATCCGAAACATTGAGTAGAATGTTTTGGGTGCATTTTTTGATTAATAGATTTATTTTAAAAAAAGTGATAACAGCCTGTTTATCGGCATTTCTGACCATTTTCTGTTGATGGATTGACCATCTTGAATTCTTAGTACTGCTGCACCACACGCTAGTGCTCAGAATGAATCCTTTACTTGTTTAGTTGGGAAACAGAAACATATCATATTCATCAACATTATTATTTTGCCAGACACATTTAGCCAGTTACCGAAGTGTGAAGATTTGCCTTTCTTTTCACTTTGGGCTCTTGAAAAAATGTTCTGGCCTTGACCGAATGACTCAATTAAAAGAAGTAATTGAACTGATCAACAATGGAAACAATTGTTGGCTTAATCCTTAAGACACAACTTATCTTCATCTATAAATAAATTGCACCCATACAGATGGAATGACTAATATCATACACACACGATAGACTCGATGTTTCTTCCTTAGTATAGTTAAAAATAACAACAAATAACATTATAGCAGTTGCCGAAGGGTCACGTAAATCGTGTTCCCTGCTATGTGTAAATTTAGCTAATTAGCTAATCCAAACCGGAGGTAATGCAAAAGAAAGAAGTAGAGGCTCAGCAGCTAACGTAAGCTAAACGTAACGTTAGCATCATAATGTCAGTTTAGTTTAACAGCTTTGACGATTGACGTTAGGTTAGCTGAGTTAACTTAGCGCATGCTAGCTGTATCCTGCGAGGCCAGTTGACGGGTGTTAGCACGAATTTAACAGACGCATTAACTGCTAACAGTAACCTAATTACGGAAAACGTTCACCAGCATCGGCTTGCTAGCAGAATTTAGCTCCGCCAAAATTAGAAACCTTCGCGACAGAAGCTAACTTTGAGCAGTTAACGTTCACTAAGGGGGCTAAGCTAACGGTACAAACGTAACGTTACAATAAACAGAATATGTGTCGTACCGCGTATATGTCTGTAATACTGGTGTGTTGTTCAGCGGTTACCTTGAAAGTCAAACTTGTCTTTTCAAGTCATCCAGTGTGTGAAGCCGCTTCTTATCACCAAATAACATGCAAATGACTTCCTTGTGCGAGCTCGAGCACTTGGGAGAAGGTAACGGGCCGAGCGGATGTGACGTCGGAGCAACACCGGAAGCGCTGCACAGAACGAAGAAAAAATGGCGAATCTCGTGAAGACGACAACAAATCGGCAGTTTGAAGATGTCCTAGCCAAAGCTGGGAAATGCCTGACTGTGGTGCATTTCCAAGCCCCATGGGCTCCACAGTGTGTCCAAATGAACGAAGTGATGGCCGAGCTGGCCAAGGAGCACGCGCACACCACGTTTGTCATGCTGGAGGCGGAAGCGGTGCCAGAGGTGTCGGAGAAGTACGAGATCACTTCTGTCCCCACTTTCCTCTTCTTCAAGGCAGGAGAGAAGGTGGACCGCATGGATGGAGCCCATGCTCCAGAGCTGACCAAGAAGGTGCAGCGCTTGGCGGTCACCGGCAGTCCGGTTGGAGCCGCGCAAGGCACAACCACGGACTTGAATCAGCGGCTGAAAGTGCTGATCAACGCGGCGCCATGCATGCTCTTCATGAAGGGCTCCTCGCAGGAGCCACGCTGCGGCTTCAGCCGGCAGATAGTGGCCCTGCTGAAAGAGCACAGTATCCAGTTCAGCAGTTTCGACATCCTGTCCGACGAGGAGGTTAGACAGGGGCTGAAGATCTACTCCAACTGGCCCACCTTCCCTCAGCTGTATGCGAATGGGGAGCTGGTGGGAGGACTGGACATAGTGAAGGAGCTAGCTGAGTCTGGCGAGCTGGAGAACACCTGCCCGAAGGCTGTCACTTTGGAGCACAGGCTGAAGACCATCATCAACCAGAGCCCAGTCATGGTGTTCATGAAAGGCAACAAGGAGGCTGCAAAATGTGGCTTCAGCAGGCAGACACTAGAGATTTTGAACAACACTGGGGTGGATTATGACACCTTTGATATTCTGCAGGATGAAGAGGTGCGTCAGGGGCTCAAGACCTATTCTAACTGGCCAACCTACCCCCAGCTTTATGTGAAAGGAGATCTGATCGGTGGCCTGGACATACTCAAGGAGCTGAAGGAGAGTGGAGACCTGGTACCGGTGCTGAAGGGCGAGTCGTAGGTGGATCTGCCAACAAAAAGCCACTGCACATGCCCAGATCTCCCTGTGTCCGTGATGTAATATTATACACACAGCCAGGAAGTGAACAAAATAGTTTATGGAGATAAATATTAGATTTAATAATCAATAGATTAATCAAACTGTTTTTGGCATGAGTTCACGTTCTAATTAAGATCCAAAAATTAAACCACATTTAATGAGATTTGACTTTTGGTTGTCATTTGGAAGTTTTTTTTTTCATAGTCATTCTTGATATCACATCTTAAGAAATTTATAAAGTGAAAGTTTGGCTTGAGTTTATAAATCCCTGAGAAAAATCTACTGAGAACATCTGACTTGAGTTCTGTTGTCTCTATTAGTTGGAGTTACATTTGTCCTGCCATTATTCACAGCTTCAGGCCAAACAGGTTTATATTTAATCAGGCATTATTTCCCCAGCTTCCTGTTCGCTCGTTCTTCACCTGAAAGCCTGTGTTTAACTAAATCCAATAATCACTAGTTCAAATAGTCTCTAAGTGTTACTTATTGTTTTATTGTCCTTTAAACAACATTGTGATTCAACAATAAAAACATTTAAGACGTGGTGGTGATGTTTGCGCTGCTTCCAAATCTAACGTGTGAAATATCCTTTTGTAGAACAAATGGGGAACCAAACAAAACCCATATTCAAAACAGGAATAGAAAAAGGCCTTTAGTCTAATATGTGAGAAGAAAGATTGTTTGAAATATTGTGTCTCTCTAATCATAAATGCAGCACATCCACAACTTAGCGGTTGTTCAGCTGCCATTAAATTAAAACTTTGCAAACTGGTATTTAACAACTACTGGTCTACTTTAAAAACAATAGTTTCACAAAGGTAGTAACTTTCTGCACATCATACAGTCGTGTGAATGTTATCTCATTCTTGAAGTAAATGTAAATTTTGGTCTGCAGGACCGACAATTTTTCACTGCATCTGAGTCACTGAAAGAGACGATGTCTCACTTGGGTCCATGTTGGGGTGTTGGTCCTTCAGCTTGTGCTGAGTTGTTGGTGGTGGGGAGGTATCTATGGGCAGAGGAAACGGTGCAGCAGAAGTGGTCACTGTTGGAGCAACTTGCATAACAGAAATTGGCAATTGATATTTATTGAAATAAAATCCTGTACCTGCATGACGTGGAAATCAGTAGGTTTGATTTAGGATGCCCTTGACATCAAAATGTGTGTTTTCTGTTGAAGTTTCTGTAGGTGAAACGTGTACAGAAAGCTCGTCCTGTGACACCACCTTGTGGAAGTATGCGTCAAACGATACCTCATCTCTTATCTGATGTAGTAAGACCTATGCTTGCACATAACTCACAACTTGAGTATGTCAACATTGCAGATGTGTAAAATTGGTATAGGCTTTAAAAAATATATACTTTTCCAATATTATATGGACCTAAGATTGAAAATCAAATGATTAACAGAGAAATTAATCTACATATTATGTCAACAATTTGGTTTATCAAAACCTGATGAAGACAAACAAACACTGGCGTAAGATGACTTAAAAAGTAATCTTCAAACAACTAGTGATTGTGCGTGGGACTTCTTCCGCCAGGACAGAGCGAAGACACAAACAAATTAGCAATGCACTGTTTACTGTAGTGAAGGATATTTTGAAAAGTGTACTTGAGGTTGCAGCATGCTAGTTTACTTGCCAATAGTAAGACCTGTCCTATAATTAACTGCTGCTTTATTGAGATGATTTTAAAGAAAACACCACCTCCTACATATGAGGATGACTCAGAAAGCCTCATGAAGAGGGCTTTTAAGCGAGTTATCCTTTGAGCAGATTTTGGAACATGACTAAATCTTGCTGTGTGAAAGGCTGATTTTTGTTTGACTATAACGGTGTTAATCCTAAAGCCAGAGGGACACTGGCACCCCACATTTAACCCATACTCTCCTCACTGAGAGATCAGTGGTATTGCAGCTGTTAATCATTTTCTACACCCACCATTTTTTTAAGTGTTAATGTTGGAACAACACTGAGGACCAACAGATATTCTGACCAGATTCATTGGATTCAAGTATTTGCTCTGAGGTGTTAGTAATGTTGGATACAGCGTTGCCATATTTTTTCTCTATGGTTTGATGCATCAGGTTTTTGTTCCTTACCTTTGATAATTTCTGTCACTGGCACTTTGTTATGATTTTCCAGGGTTTTCTATGACACATTTTAATGCATTTGAGCTTATTTTAATGTTCGTCTTAATATATACACTACAGTTAAGTGTGTCTTGTGAATAAGTAATGCAATCACTGGCATTTCCCAGTTACCGCAGATACGGAAAGACTTATCGAGAGTAAAAACAAAACGTGGCTACACAGGCAGACTTTCCACCTCCGCTGTTCCGTCCATAAGGGGTCTTTCAGGTCTCTCAGTCTTTCTTTCAATCTCTCAGGTTGTGGGTTTATATCTTAAAATAGGTTTTGTTCTTGTACCGTCGCTGCACCCTCACACTATCATGCTCCTCTGTGTTTCCGTCTCTCAATATCCAGGGAATTGATTCTTTAAAGCAGCAGTCAGTCACATAGAGGCTGACATCCAGATGTTCAAAGGACTAGACAACCTGTGGTGGAGCCGGTCAATCACACACTGCTGCTGATTACATGGTGATTACATAGCAGTTGGTAATGAGCCAATACAGTAAAGTTTAAACATTTTAGCACATTTTAAACCCCTTTTAAAATATATAATATACATTACATGTGACTAATAAACAAAACATTTTTTCTAGAACTGGACCTATCATATATGTCCTGACAGCGGAGATGTGAAACTGGAAGGTGACGACAATACCACCTGCATGCACAGATGCTCAACTCTCATATGTACACTTAGAGATTAACAAAGGGAAATTTGTTAGGAGTCAAAATAAATATAACAACTTCACCCAAAAACATTACAGGGATTTAGTAATCTCCCCAAACTTGTATTCTAAGCAAAGGAATCCCCTGAGAGTTTCTGTTAAAACATTTGTAAAGCTCACCACTGAAATTAGTTTTGGGTGGAAGTTTTGTCTTTTTGGGCACCTGAAGGAATTTAATTCATAAATACATCACATCAATACAGTTCAAAACTTTAATGATTCTATGCTCACATTGTCTCATGTAAAAGAAGTATAGTGTCACACTGACTGGAAACAAAGCTACAACTTGCCAAAGATTATTTCCAAAATGTACAGTTGTTATTGTTATGGTGAACTCAGTACAAAAACGGTCATTCAACACGACAAAGATGGAAAGTACCTTCTTCAGCGACACATTACAATAGAAGGCTGTTTCCCTATTCCAGTCTTTGTGCTCAACAAAGTGAACTGGCCCCTGGCTGTAGCCTGATTTAATAAAGAAACGAGTGGTATCGATCGTCTCATTATCTGTCTGCCAGAAAGCAAATTAGTGTGTTTATTCATTTAACACAGAGCCTCAATATTAGGGAAATAAAACAACATGCACCTTTTTCATCCTTAATTTTGTGGTGCATTCTCTAAAATGTTCAATGAGCAGCCGGTAAGCCTGGAGCTGTCTGCTCCACCCAGTTCCTAATCCAGCCTTGACCAAGAGCGCCGCAGTTTATGGATAATCTAAATAACTGATATAAGCTTGTGGTCTTTTGAGAGAATCACCATGTTGCTGCCATGCTGGAGTCTTGTTGTTTTCATGCAGGAAGGTCAGAGCGGAGGACCCGGCTCCGAAGTGGCAGGTGGACAAACTGCCCTGAGTGCATAATTTTCCAGGAAGTAAAACCACAATTAAAGGAAACAAACTCAGAGGTCTCCCTCAGCAGATACCTGATATGGTAAACCACTTTAAAAGAATCATGATACTAATTTCAGCAGTGTCTAAAACTAGTATCACCTAAAGCATTATTAGAAAGCATTAGAAAGCATTATTTGTGTTTGTACCACAAAGATTAAATACAATGCAATAAACCGTAATCCTGCTGACAAAAAAGAAGAAAAAAAAAGCATACGGAACAGTAAACAAACAAACCGAATGGAAAACATAACCTCCTTGGTGGAGATAACTAGATGCATATGAAATAAAATAAAAACAGAAACAATACAAGATCAATAAAAGCCTAAATTACAAGACAGTATACATATCTCACGACCAGTGTTGTACTTAATAGTACCAATAGTGCAGTACCACCTTAAACAAAGGTGTACTATAAGTGTATAGTGTCGGATATAACATGTATTATAAGTACGGTATGAGTACTGTATAATATGCAATAATATATAATAAATCATATATGTTGTTGTAAAATGTGTTTTTTAGGCCTTCCTGTCCATTTGAACTAGTGTGTTTAATGGACAGTGTCTGTCTACTATTCTTCTTTTAATATTTACAGAACAAACTCACCTGCTAGCTTTTACAGATATTTAACATTTCTATGGCATCATCATATAACAAATGCCTAAAGTTAAAGTTTCAGTTTTACCTCAGTTATGACCAAAATCCAACATTCACCCTTCTGAGTTACTGGTGACTAGAAGAACATTCAGGGAATCATGAGTTGTTGTTTTTTTGTTTGGCTACAAAGCATTTTGATCAGAACATTTTCTTCTTGGGATGAACTATTTCTTTAAATAACTATACTACCTTCGGAAAGGTATACATATAAAGGTGTACATATTCCACTATAGTGTTTTTAATATTCTATATTTGTTCTCTTTCTTATTATAGTGTGTGTTTTAATTTATAAACTGTTGAGCCCTGCACAGTAATTTCAATGTGCCTGGGCTGTTGGTCTATGCAAAAATGATAAATGATAAATAAAAAAAATAAAACATGATTTAGACAAACAATTATGGCACTTGATTGTTGTAAATCAAACTATCTCTTGCATCAACTTCTTGGCCTTTTATTGGAGTGCGGCAGAGTGACTTAGGTGGTGACAGCGTCCCTGAAAAACCTGTCAAAGCTTGTCATGGTGTGTTGGTAAATGTCAGAACACCTGAAGAGAAATAAAAGATGATGCTTTTGCATCTCTGTGTTTCTTGAATCTAACAACTGAATCTTAATTTACAGAGTTTTGCAGCTATAGACAAGGATATCACAGTTTACTTCTATTGTCATTTTAATGTTGTTTTCATATTTCATATTTTACCTTTGCTGACTGAAATAACGGTCTCTTGACTCAACACATTTTTACAGGAGGTGGCAGGAACCATGAAAATCCTGGGTGACAATACAATTATTCCCTATTTTCACTGTGTAAAATTGAAACAAATAAAGCAACAATCCAAACATGTTATTGTATTCACCTTTCACAGTAGTCTTATAATGAGAACCAACATTTTTTCAAACATCAAATTACGTCATGGTTATTTGTGTTTGCAAGAATGTGATGCCATGCTGAAAAGTGGAGCCAACCATGATGTTGTTTTGATTGTTTGTTCATCCACCCATTATTCTTGTCACTTTTAACCACAAGCGATACAGCATGAGAAGAGAAAAGAAAATCACCTTTGTGGGGGAGGATCCACCCACAACCACCAGCGAAAGCCCAGGGAATTCCCATGATGCCTCTGAACAGAAATTCCTCTTCACATAGCTTTAATAAAGGCAGCAACTATATAGCCATACTGCACCCTTACTGTATGTATTTAGTAACATACTTAGTAATGCATATATTTTTGAGATTGGTTAAGGTTGTTTAAATGCTTCTGGGCTATGCAAATATGATGTACAAAGAAGTTTAACAACTCACTGTTTTGATTTGCCACTAGACTATAAGCATAAAACCGATGTAAACTGATTCATATTTGCATGAACAGCTACCGAGGCCAAACGTTTTCCACTGACAGACAGCACTGTTCGTCCTCCTCGAGCACACAGACAGGAGACCGGTGTAGTTATTCTAGTAATAACTACACCAGTATAAATATTTATCGCTGGTATAAATATTTACAAACAAGAGAAGTCCATACAATACAGCCTTGGAGAGCGGAAGTGGAATAACCCAGTTAAAGAGTAACCCCCTCTAAGGGAAGAAGTAAAGTGAAGACGGCCACAATGAGGCAGCGATAATTTTATTGGACAAAACTACACCTGGTATTCTATTGTTTGGAGAATGTTTACACGGTTCTTGCACCCACAACAAATCAGAGAGCAGATAAAAAATCTGAGAGCACAAATGCCCAGAAACGGCCTGAGGATGAGAAAAAGGGCTGAAGATGGAGCGCAGGAAACCGCTGGAATCAACAATGTATCTGAGTGCAGACAGTTCACAGTTTGAGCTGCGGTTATTTGAGTGATTATTGAAAGTGATATTATTAAGTTATGGACTCAAACTGAAACATGCTCTTGAACAAAGATAGGGGAAATAACTCCATTGTGGTTTTGTTTACTAGTTGTCAATTGTTAGAAAAATTCACTCAACACCTCGGAGTAAAATCATTAAATCAGGAACATTTATTTGTTGTAAACAGGAGTAGAGACAGAGACACAACTATACTATTTGCATATCCAAGTCTGCTCAAAGAATGAGCGAAGCACTACCTTCTTAAATAGATTATGGTTATCAATACACCGAGGCCACCATGACGTCTTCATGGCTTCATCCCACCATTACGTCTTTAAATTGACCTTGGCTTGGTATGATAACAATGGAATTGCAAGTTCTTTCAGACAGAGACATACAGATTCCCCAGTCTCATTACTATCAGGAGACTTGCCAAGTTTGTGTGTAAGATTAAACAGAGACAGTAAGGTGAGAAGTCTGAATATGACAGTGAAACTGATTATACCTAAAGATGTTTTAATCAAAGCCTAAAGATTAATTGTTGCATGTTTAATAATATGTATAATGTTGTAGAGAATTACTGCATTGTTTCAATGTATGAGAACATAATTACAATTGTTCTGTAGGACTAAACCGAGTGTCACAACGTTCTTGTTGGGCAGAGTTGAACTTTGACGTGATGTCTAATGACCTAAAAAAAGAACTACACGAGTTCTTTATTTCTGAACACATCGACTTTCATTTTGTGTCAAATCCTCGTGGAATCAAAGCTTAATTTATCAACCATTCTTATACACTGGCTTCTTGCACCTGATTGTAAATTATGTGGAGACATGAGAAAACAACAATTCATATCTGTATTTTCCCTTGAACAATCTAACTCGTTGTTAAAGTTAAGATGTACTAATGGCAAACCGTTTGTTCCCTTTGTTGTTTTGAGTGGGGACAACACCCAACAGCCCACATTCAGTCTACCGTCTGTCATGTTGAGTGTGTAGGTACGCATTTGTGTGCGTGGTTGTGTGTGTGTGTGTGTGTGTGTGTGTGTGTGTGTGTGTGTGTGTGCGTGCGTGCGTGTGGGTGTGCGTGTGTGTGTGTGTGCTTGACAGAGATATGGTAGGAGAACATCGCTGACATTTACATAATCCCAAAGAACATAGAATGGTTAAGTGGGGATGTCCCGTGGAGCATGAAACCAAAAACAGGAAAGCGAAATGGAAAAAGGACCCTCTCACTCTCACAATGTTTTCAAACCCCAAATGCAACTCTCACTTCTGTTTTCATACCAAGATTTCTTATTCTGATATTTACGTCTACATGTGAAATACTGTAGCTTTGTTCCTCTTACCATTAACACATTACACACATATAGCATCATATTGTAATTGCTGGTCAAAGGGACACATCACTACAAAATCTAAAATACTAATATCAATCTAGAGGGTTTGAGCTGCCTGTTTTGGAGATATGGCCGTAATGAAGTCAACCCTCTCTTGAATATAATGAGACTATCCAGAGACCTTGTTGTGAGCAGTTTTATGATTGTGGACTATCTTGACAAACTGGGTCCTGATTTCTAGAAAATGACATTGCTGTATAGTTTTTCTATGTATTTTTTGGGCATTTGAGCATCCCAAGCCGAGTGCCATATAGTCTCATTATAATCGAGAGAAGGCACACATCTTTATGGCCGATATAAATAGTAGTACAGGTAAGAGAAAAAAATGTATTTCCTTTTCCCAAGAAATTACATTTGTAGCATACACAATTGTTTTCCCAAATATGTTGTGCTGAATGCTTTTTGTAGTATAACTGCTGGTAGAATTATGTTTCAAGGCTTCAGTGCTGCAGCGCAGTTCTGAGCATAGGAGCATGGAGGTGACACCAGAGATCGGATCCCCAATCCTGTGATCAGATTTAGGCAACAAAAGCACTTTCAGGTTGAGCAAAGACTGGTGTTCATCTTTCCTTAAAGTTAACTAAGAGCTGTGAATGCCATACACATGTTAAATAATGCTGTTATTGCTACAAGCAGATATTGTCTCGCAAGATTGGCTATTTTGGTGGAAAACAAAACTACTGCGTCAGTATCAGTTTTATTAATGCATGTTAATAGAAAACATGATCCGGTCAAAATTACATTTCCTTTAAAATATGCCTTTGCAAATCAATGTATACCAACACAGTTGCTTGGAGACAGGGTTGACATCCACTCTTCTTTAGGTTATGCTGAAACCTCATATTAGCTTTGGGATAATTTTTGGTCCAAAGAATGAGGGATATGACTCTACTAACTTAACAATGACTGACACCACATGAAACTGGGCGGGTCTTCTTCCAGTAAAGGTAAATATGGGAAAGACGCCCTCCCCCATTTGCTCTATTTACCATTTTATAAAGATGTATGTAGTACCCATCCAAACCAAAGAGATTTAATGTGTGAAGTATCCCAAGTAGTAAAAGTAAAATTAACCTGTGCAGTTCCTGGCATGATTGGATTGTAGGTAAATTTCTCTTCAATGTGATTTCATTCAAGTCAAACACTTAACGATGCTGGAAATTACTGTTTTGGGAGCTTCTTCTTCTTTCTTTCTTTTTTTTTTTAACCCTTTGACCTTTAAATCTTCAACAAATGACATTTGTTTAGCTGTGTACTTCTTTCATTTATAAAATGTGTGGTAAAACTAAGATTAAACCAAAGTAGTATTAGATTAAAATTGTGCAGTTTGTCCTTTAAACTTTAAATCTGCTGCATGTATGTGTTTAGCTGATATTGTTATTAAGTCTTCATTGAGAAAAGAGACTCTGAAGAGAAACCGAATGAGGCAACATGCAGCGTGTGAAAACGTGTTGCACTCAAGTGTATTTCCTCATTACACATGAGCTCTATTTAGATCAAATGCATGTTGTGAAGAAAAAGTCCCTGTCATAGTGGTTTGGGTGTGAAACTCAAGTGACCTATAGGTAATCACAAACCACCCACAACAAATATCACAGATCTGTGAGGGCCCGCACCACAGACCTTTTTATTTGTGTCATTAAAACGCTGGATATCTTATTCCACATACCTGAATTGTAAAACAAAATATATATACTTACATTTACATTTTTTGAAATGATCACATTGAAGGGACTTGAAGCTATCCCTTTGTTTTCACACATTAATCATCCCTTTGTTTTTACACATTTAATTATCCAATAAAAGTTTCACACTAGCTGTGAAACGGTGTTTCTCAGTTCCGCCCCCCTGTCCATGTTACTCTATTGCAATTCTTCTGGTGCCACCTACATCACAGCCTCCCTCCTTCTCTCCGTCCAACCACACAGTATCTACAGAGATTACATCTTCACTGCATTGCCCATGTAAAAGGGAAAGCCCTGTCAACTTGACATGTTCCTCAAAGAGGAGCAGCAAATGAATTTGTACACTGAGAGAGCAACACACACTGGGTGAGTCAAGACATAGTGAGGGAATTTAGTTCCTCTCTTAAATGTGTTTTAAAACATTGTTTTAAAGTATAATAGCCTTCATGATAGTTTTCAGTGCTATGCAGATATGATCATTATTGTTGTTAAGATACTGAAATTCCTTCCAGGGGAAGTCCGTGATCAAGGAGATGTTATTTTATGTTGGTCAGGGGTCAAATGTACCATTGATATTACAGCAGAACAACTAATTTAACAAGATGTGTTGGGATATTGTTTTGAATCACTGATTGAGTAATTAACTATAGCGCTGTACCTTTCTAGGATACTCAGTTACATGAAAGATTTACTATGGTTTAAAATACTCCTTTGGAATGACCATTGGTTTGATGTTTTTTTCCACTACAGACCCTGAGAGGTGTTCGTCAGATGTATGGTTTTCCATTTGTGATTGTATCTTCGTATTCATCAGAAACATAACAGTTCATTGAGAGATTATCTCACAGTTAGTCTTTTCACTGTCAAACATGCTGTGTCTGAAATTAAACGTGCTGCACTTACTGATCATCGTGCATCACGTATAGTGAGTGGAATGTAAAGCAGAGCAATGTGCTTATACCAGTATGCTTCTGGAAATCACCCGCTGATCATTTTAACATTCTTGTTGAAAGGTTATGGAGTTTGATTGACAGCCACTTGATGTACAATTCTGGGTCACTGGTATTTTTAGCAGCAAAGTTACAGTCACTGTCATTAATAATAAACAACCAAACAACAAACAATACACTGACAGGCTACTCTGTGCAGGACTACTACAAATAACAAATACAATACAATAAAATAAATGCTCCCTAAAGGTTAAATCCAAGAGAAGCAGCAGCATGGCATATGAGCTGAGGACACATTTACCCAGAATGCAATAGGTGCAATAGAGCTGATCTGATGTAATGTTGCGTAGTGTAGTCTAGTTACTTGTCAGGTTGAAGTCTACAGGAAAAAGTGATTTTAGACTTCTTTTTTTTAAAATCTATGTCGTATTTTATGCGTTTTGACCTGTATTGTTGTTAACATTTTCATTGTCTGACGTTTTGTGGTTGTTGCCTTATCATAAAGACAGATATAAAAAAGATATTGTGATCCTTTATGTAGAAGTAAACATTTTCAAGTAATACAACGGAAAAATACTTCTTCACAGGTAAAAAGTCCAGCAATAAAAATCGTACTTCAAATATTGTCAGCAAAATATACGTAATGTGTTAAAACTGATGCATTAATGTATGAGGTTTCCTTCCTCTTTGCTGGTTTTATCATTCTCAAAGATTTGTAGTAATAACCTCATCATATGTTTTTCAGGTAATATATTAAGTAGCTCAAAAATGTATGTATTCAAGAACAGTACTAGTACAAGTACAGTACAAATGTATTGTTTTCACCACTGCCTAATGTTGGTCAAAACTACTTGCATCCAGGAAGGAATTATCTTCTCAAATCTATCATGTGTGTTTGTGTGTGTATTCAACAGAATGGAGGGACAATCAAGGTCCTCTCACAAGTACCTGCTGCTGCAGGTGTGGTGTGGCATGCTCACTGTGGCCATGGTGGTTATCGCTGCTCTTCTCATTTCAATCAAACCGAGGTCAACTGAGGTCAGTGCATCTGTCACAAGAGACGAGAAAATGAAATTTAGATTGATATTCACTGCTCCAGTGGCTGCTATGAGTGTCAGCAGTTACCTGAATGACTGAATACTGATGAAGTCAGAACAGTATGGACTATATTAGACTGCATAGTTTTTCTCATATAGCTGATATGTGAGCAGAATGTCTTTTTGTAATTGAATGCCATGACGTCATGTCTCAGTTGTACAATTCCACTTGTGTAATTCTCACAATGTCACATGGACACCATAAGTAATGTGTGATTAATATTATTGTTATTTTATCAAAAAAGAAGCCTTGTATTTGATGAAAATTGGGACTGACTTCTGTCATTATATATTATTTTTCTGAAAAATGTAAAGATGTTTCTTTATTGTTTGAGAAGATTCTCTATACTTTCATCTTCATATTTTAGCTTGTGATTTTAGCTTTCGAAAAAACACACTGGATACTCATATAAAATATACACATTTCCCACCAAGTTTATGCACACGATGATATTTTGGAGAAGCATGGTTTTCCCTGACACAAAATGTAACTTGTAGTTCTTTATTGCCATTTGCCTTTGAGACAACAAACTAACAAGATGATTATGGTGATGATGCAGAAGATGATGGTTTGTTTTCCATCTTTTCTAGGAAGAAGTCTCAACACTGAAGCCAGTCAACATCATTCCAACAGGTACGTAGATGTAAAATGTCACTGTTCACATCAAACAGTACCTTTCAAAGTAACCTCATATCATATATTGCAAAATTAAGATTTTATGATTATTTTAATAAAATTGATTAAAAAACATCACATGTACATGAATCTAACTGGATTTAACTCAAATCTTTTCTTTTAGTCAACAGTATTGTGGCTCCCTCGAAGTCAACAGGTAAGTTATAGATGATTTTATTACCAATATCTCAAACCTTTAAAGGTCTAATTTGGAGGACATTGGGTGGGATCTAGTGGTGAGGTTGCAGATGTGCCAAATGTGTAAGAGAATGCAAAAAACGCACACAAAAAAAACAAAAAAAACCCTGCAAAAGGCCCTTTTTAGATATAGTGTTTGGTTTGTCCAATCTGGGCCATTGTAGAAACATGGCAGCCAGCTATGTCTATATAACCTAGTATGCAGATACAAACGGCTAGGTAATAAGGTAATAAACACACAATGAGGTGATTATACACCAAAGAAAACATACTTCAAAATATTACATTACATTTCTGCAGATAGATCCCCAAAATGTTACACACTGTTCTTTTAAGAAGAAATTACAACAAACCGAAAGATGTCAATGTGAGAATTTAACATGGACTGTGAACATGTCTATAGCTATCACATTTTCAAATAACTCTAAAAATATGTGGTTTTTCAGGATCCTCTGTCTCATACATCCAGCTAACCAAGAGTAAGTACTTCTAGTTAATATTCAGATGAATTGTCGTGGCTTCTTCTTGTGTGCTAAATGTATGTGTTTTGATTATCATATATTGTCACGTATATATTTTTAGTTAGCTGGAGATGGCATGTGTCAAAGTTACTTCTTTAGTCCTGTCCTTGAACTTGAGAGCAAATCTAAAATGTCTTCGGTTGCGTTGGGTTCTAAAATGTCAGTGCTCCATCTTGCATTTCTCAGTTTAGTTATTTTTTACCATGAAGAACCGGTCCAGCATAAATAATGAGATGTCAGGATGAGATATTTCCAATACCCAAGAAAACTAAAATCAACAGTCTGTGTCGGGTTCTGTTGTCGGTGCCTGAAACTTCAAAGAGCAAGTACGTCTTTCTGGAGCTGTCATTTTACTGACTTTCACGAAGAGAAAACTACATCATGAAAAGAGACAGAGATGCTTTCTTGCCCAAAGAAGTCTGATCAAAATGCACGATGCGGTCTGAGCACAAGCCCTGACTCTCTTTTTTAACTGGCCTCTCTCGCTGTCATTGCCTCTACACATTTGACGCCTCCAGATGCCGGCTGCAACAAGTTCAGACATGCTTTATGGGAGCTGCTGAAAGTCATTCTGAGAAACGTAGGAAGTATTTCAGTGAAGCAGATGACGACGCGGCAGGTTGAGGGGAAGTGGCTGCACCACAGAGTAAATAACAACAAAAATAATTCCCAATCTCAATTATTTAATTTATATTATAAGTGTAATATTTAGATGTATTTTCCACAAGTTACAGGGATATTGAACATTACTTGACATTTCTGTACATGTGCCAGTTTAACCACCTTGACATAATTTCAACTGCAGTCCCACAGTCACATTTTTCTGCCAATGTTACAAAAGTGTTTGTTATTTAACATGACATATTCATGTGTATCTGTTTTTGTCTTGGCTTTTTTCATCGGTTTAAAATGGGGTTCGGACGATGTCACCAATTTTCAGTGAACCAATCGTACATATAAAAAGTTGTGCGACAATCTTGTCTACTTTTCCACTTGAAAATGAAATTGTACGGTGGATGTATTACTCTCCAGTTGAACAGCTATTATATCTAATAGATTAAAGTAAACTTGACACATTCACACAAATGCATCTGCATGCGCACACAGGCTGAGATAAAGAGCTCTTGTGTTTCCAGTCACATGCAATGTGATTCTCCCACCACACTGCTTTTTTCCTCTGTGAAGTGGGTTTCTAAAGCCTCAACAAACCTGAAGCGGAGCTGTCATGTGGGCTGCACCGACTTATGGCATAATTAAAGCCCACATCCCACAGTTTGTCAGAGGATACGCAGTCTGCCAAAATGTAAGGAAAGGATCCATTCATTTAAATATCAACTTTGCTAAGCTGATGTGAAAATGTGAGGGTGAATTTTTCAAAGGGCCTGTGCAGGTAATTGAACTACACTCCGTGCCAAAGAGCTCTCATATGTCAACGGCTTCAGTTTTATGAGCGAGGTAAAATGCTTGTACAGCTGAGCGACTAAAGAAAAGCTTGCCAAATCTCTTGCAGCTCTGGAGAATTCCTCTTGGCATAACCCCGGCCCCAGATGTCCCTCCTGCTCCCTTTACCTGCGCAACGACTCCATCCACTGCACCAAGAGCAGCCTCTACTTCTTCTACGCCCAGGTCACCTTCCACAAGCTTCAGAAAAGTCAGACAAAATCTGTGATTTTGAAAAAAAATCCAACATCTGGGACAGAAATTAAGATACTGGTGGAGGGGACCTTCCCGCCCACAACAGAGGGCTCTGTGTGGGTGGCCAATATTGTGAGCCTCACAGAGGGAGACAGTGTCAGCTTAGATATCAAGGGTGATTTTCTAAAAAACCATATGTCGACTTTCTGGGGCGCCTATGAGCTTCATTAGCATGGCTGCACTCAAGTATTTGTTTCAACAAAAGCTGTTCACATCCTTTATTTTCTTTAAATATGTTGTGCCATTGATCAACAATTATTGAATACAATTGTTTTGCAGGTTAGTAAATCATGGAACACTAAATCCCTTCGGGTGGGAAAGGTCATAACCACAGATTGTACTGACCTTTTCATAAAAAGGTCACATCCTCACATCTTATTGACCTTTGGACGAAAACATCTTGGCAAAAAAAAATACTGTATCATTCCAACCTCCACATTAAAGTAATCCACCTGATTCTGAATCTTAAAACTGTGATGGTTGGTGGTCTTGTAAAATTTTAAGCGAACTGCATTTTAAATTAACGTAAGCTGTGACTGTCTGGAGCATGTTTGTTTTCACTGTTATGGTCTTGTATAACTCATGAAATTTAATATAATATTACTGTGGTTTGATTTCCAGTAGGAGAGGCAAATAAAAAAAGTAATTAAAAGAAATATATTTTTGAACCATTGAGTCACTTTACTGACTTTATATTTGTACTGAGAGCTGCCGGCTGACCACATGGTGGTGCCACCTTCCCCTAAATAAGAGGGAGTCACTTGCTCACCATTATTTCTACCAATAACTATACACAGCTTAAGAACACATTGTAGTCATCGGCCATTTAAAAAAAATAACAACACAAACCACAAAAACAATCCAATGGACGCCTGAGAAATTTCCATCGTATTATTGAAAAACACTGCCAGTATCGTTACTCCTCTCATTGTTCTTGTGCTAACAGTGTACACACCTACTGCACATTACATGACGCTGTACAACTTTAATTAGGAGTTGCATTGAGCAGGCAGGAGCAACAGGTGCAGAACAGGAAGCCACATACGCGGTGCAACATCAGACACACTGTTTCCGCTTTACATCCACAGACATATTTGAACTCAAAACGCCCTCTGATCAGACTCTTTGGCGGCAGCTCGGTCCCTCTCTAATGCAATAGGAGCTAAAACTTTTCTGACACTCAATGCTGAGTGCATATAAACCAGTTGCACATGATGTTAATGGTTTGTCTTTCTGACCTCAGCACTGAGGCCTTACAAATATATACTAATTAAGCTGCTGATATTGCTCTACCCAGAAATACAAAGCAAGTCCCTGTTTCTTAGTAGATTTTAAGCAGCTTAATTGGGATCTATTTGCTAAACTGAATAGGATTACTCAATACAGCCAACATTAAAACCTTTAAAAAAGCTCATGAGCCCAGAACTCATTTGACCCCAATGCAAGTAAAAAGTGTATACTTCTTTATAGCCTCTTAGTCTGCATTATTACAGACTAAGAGGCTACATGCATGCTAATGGCTCTTTTCTTCAGCACAGTGGTGCAATACAACCTCTATCTTGCCCCAAATATATCAAAAATGCAACAAATAAAGTAGTGTACATTCATATTAAGTGTCTGTAATCTTAATTTAAAGCTAAGCATATTGAGTAAAGTGTTTGTGTTGTATAGCGAAGAGGGAATGAGTGAACGAGGGAGTGATTTCGGTCACAGCCATGCTTATGTATAGCAGGTATGAGGTTTACCCTGTTGATGGTCTTAGCTTTAGTGTGTTAGCATGCTAAAGTTTGCTGGTTAGACCTAAATTCAAAGTATAATCTGGGAATGTTGAGATATTTCACCAGCAATATAGAGAGTCATGCCACTGTAAATGCCATTTCTAAAGCTCTAATTCTAGCATTAACTCTCTGCTGAAAACTGAACCTATCTGTCTGTTCAAACTGTCCTCCCTTTCTAAGATAGTGTCACTGTCCTGGTAAAAAATCTAAAAAAAAATCCTCACAAAGAACCCTTGAGCACTCCCTCATATGCAGCATATTATCCCAGAATTTGTTACAGTTTAATTACTGTGTGATTCACTCACTTTGTTGTCATTGCTTTATAAATAGCATTTACTTCACAATGTGACGTCGCATCCCCTTTGTGTGAGGCCCACTCTTGCCCTTCACTGTATCAGTGTTCACACGACCTGTGCACACGTGGGCCACTTTAAGAGCAGGATTTACAGAAAATGGGCAGTATGACATCACCTCCAACAGGTATCTTAGGCTGTCGACTTCCTCACACATTTTCCACAACACTTGATCCTTTGTTCTCTTGTGCATTTGTAGTTTTGCAAGGATTGTTGGTCAGGCTTGTCATTTGAAATCAGCTTCTTAGTTGGGACTTACGATAATATTTTGAGTTTCACATAAAAACAGAAGTGTTCTCATCTACATGTATTTGGTTCAGCCAATAAAAAGACAGAGTAAAAAACATGATCAAACAATAAAACACATGGAGACAAAATGAGAAAACAAGTTGAGGAACTGCTGGTGGTAATGTGGGGAGGATTAGCATAAAATAATGTGATGGTGTACTGTTTATAGAAACATTTCTTCTACTGTTCTGAGCACTCAGCAGAGGTTTTTTTTTATTTCATTTTAAGAGGTTGCAAACCATGATGCTCAATTTGCAGGGCATTTCTGGTTTGTATCAAATAATCACATTACCGCTAAAGGTTTTTTCAATGATATTATAGTCTTTCTTCCAGGCATTTCTACAATTACTGCCAGAGAGTTAACTTTTATATATTTTCAAAAAGCCTTCTTTGCAAGTTGTAGTGTTAAAAGTTCTATTCAATAATTTCTATTCAGCTTTAATATGCATACATTTTGTTATTACAGCAAAACAATATACACTTTCTAGAAAGTACAAATGTTGCATTAATGCAGGGGTGGACAACAATGCACTAACATGCACTACACTGACAACAAAGCAGAGAGAAGCTCAGATTACGAAACTTACAGCAACTTAATTCTGGGCTCAAGTCGACATTACACTATTATCTTTACATGAAACATGGTTGTTTGCTGCTCTATTAATGATCTGCATGTTGAAAAGAACATTTAAGATAAACTTAAATATTATTCACAATTCGACAAGGATCGTAAAAATAAACATACTCATTCAGTGGCAGAGTGGCCTTTTTCAGTGTACTTTATTATATTTCTGTATTATTATCAACATATTACACAGCATGTAATTGTTGCAGCTGGCATAACTGATGGTTTCATGCTGGTGGGTAGTTTAATTTATAAGGATGTAACAGCTTATGCTTATGCAAAGTATGTACAAGTACCTCAAACTTGTACTTGAGTAAATGTACTCAAGTAGTTAAGATACAGATTTGTGTTAATGTAGACACGGAAAAAAATACAACTTCCTAATATGTTGTTCCTGCCTTATGGCCTAGCCTGGAAGAAGAAGGGAAACTTCTATCATCACTTCTTATGTCTTATCAGTGACCATGTTTGTCAATCATCAGACTTTAAGTCACGATCACAGGATGTACTTCCTCTATTCCAGTGTGTTTTTTTGTTTGGCTTAGGTAATTGTACCTTTGGACACATTTATGTGTAGTTGAACCAACTGATCACCATGTGATTAACTACTGGGGGAAAATGTTTATCAATAAAGGGTTTTTATATTTAGAATCAAGCTGTAATTTTAGAGATTCCAATCTGAGGAAGAAGGGATTATTGCATGAAGTTACATTCATTTGGACTTCTGCAAAAACAAAATAAACAAACTTTCTGGCCACAAAGGTGTTTGTCGACTGACAAACGTAAAATGTATGAAATGCAGGACTCTATGCCCTTAAGATTAGAGAAGTGGACCTCGGTACTGGGTAAATCCAAAGACAAGGCTTTCTGCCTCCCTCCAAAAATACTGTTGGGATTCCCTTTAGCAAAACACTTTACCAACAACTTCTGCTAAAAGAGCAATAGCAGATGTGAAACAATAAAAAACATAAGCATTCTCAAAGGTCAAGCTAGTATCTCTCCTGTGACGGTGCTGCATGTGAGCGTCACACTGACTGCATCTGTAACTGCCTCACAGAACCAAAACAGATTTCATTGCTGGTTAAAGTCTTTAATGTGTGTTGATCCTGTTACCCAAAGCTCCCAGCATCAAAACCAAACAAGGAGAAGCAGCTTTTTAGTTTCTGTGCTTCCTGAATACTTGAGGTCTGCTAAAACTCTCATCTCATTTAAATAGGTGGTTAAATAAAATATTGTTTACTGCACCTTCCAATAAATTAGATGCATAACTTATTTTTAGGGCCGGGCAAAGTTGAAAAAAATTAATCGCGATTAATCGCATGATTTTTCTGCGATTAATAGCATTATGTGCCAAATTCAACAATGAAGTAAAAAACTAGTGTATTGTATGCTTTTATTTGAAAGTAATGTTACCAGAACAATATGTTAGCACTCTGGAGCAACAGCAAGTTAACATACACACACACATATATATATATATATATATATATTAAGTAGTAAGGGTCCCTGTGAGGGACAAACCGCTCCTTCTTTTGTCAGTTTTTCTTCTTTAGTGAGAAAAGTCCAGTCTGTGTTGGCTTGAACAAGTGCACTGAACATCTTGTGATGTGAGGAAAGTTCTCCTCTTGAGAGAAGAGTAAAGATCCAGAAGTGATGCTGCTTTAAAGTGCTCTGCATGGATCAGACCGCGGGGTCAGGAGCTTTGTGCATGCACGATTAACTTTCAATCTGGACGCGGAACCTGCCGGTACATATTCCTATAGTGTATTTGTCCGCTTGTGAGCGCGTGTGAAGCGGCTGGCGGCAGCACCGCTGCTTGTTGAAAACAAAAGCTACAGAACAATACGTGCTTTACGTCAGACTCACTTCGTCACGCTGCCAGTCTGCTGCGTAATGAAGTCAGGCTGCGGCAGCGCGCGCATCAGCATGAATCGCCTTTAAAGTGAAAGCAGTGTCGCTGTAATGCCTTCAGGGCGTTTATCTTGTTTATTTATTTTTCATGTTTAATTGACCTCATGCTTATTATTAATCTATTTCTTTGCTTGTCTATTTTATTTTTTATTTTTTATACACATGGTTGTTCTCGCCTTTAGTTTGTATTGTCTTTTAAAGCCATTTATTGTATGTTTTCTTAACATCTTAAGTTTACTGTATTCTCAGCTGCAGAGGGGAGTGGCTTTGGGAACAGGTGTTGGGTAGAGGCCTAATTGGCCTCAGCTGATCGGATGTTTTTTGTCTCCTCCCTATACTAAGCTCAGTAAGGATGGAGGCAAGAGAGGGAGAGCAATGGGCACAGTCAGCCAGAGTGCGCAGCGCACAATAAAAGCATTCATAAAACAAAACATGACCTTACGGTTGTTGTTATTGATGCTGGGGGAGGGAAGGAATTGGGAAGTAACAGGAGCTTGTTACCTATTCTTATGCCGTTGTAAAACACTTTGACTTGCCTCGTGTCTGATTGAGGCTATAAATAAACTGACAATGATGTCTATCTGCGCTTTATCATGTCCTTCTGCTGGTTGACGGTTACCTGAGGTTATTTGGCCGTACAGCAAAGGTGAGACCAAAACACCTGAGCTAAACAAGCATGGTTACCCACTCCTCTCAAATTACATAGCGGAGCATTTAGCGGCTAAACAGTCAGTCATTTCCTTCAGGATTTGGCAGCGATGAAATTGAAGCTAAAAAGAGAATGAATGTCCGACATACCTGCTGCAGATGGACAGAAACACTCCAGATGGATGCAAAGTTGATGTAGCATTGCATTCAGAAACTTTCTAATCTCTGTGCTTATCTCAATGGCCATTTCTCTCACTAAACAACAAATGTGTTTCTTATTACTTAGTTTATGTAAAAAAAAGTTTGACAGGGTAAAATCCCTGAGCCTAAATAAAGATCATTTCATGGTTCTGAAAAATGTAAGAATTGTATCTCATCTATTGGGTTTCTATGAGTTCCTGAACGAGGCAGAGGAGGTAAAACACCTAATAGTAGGTGAAGCGTAGCTTCTTGGAGGCCTGGCGGAGGTTTGTAGGCCACCAGACGATACAGTCTAGTGGGAGCGGAAGCCACCTTGCATCTGTAGTGAAACCTCATTTTGGCCCAGTTTAGTTTAGTTCCCTTACACATCAACAGCTCCCTCTGGGCCCACACACGGCAACACTGAAGAAGGAATGATGAGAAGGAAACCAATACCTCCTTGATGTGGATTGTTTTCTTTTAAAAAAAAGCTGGCACCTGTAATTGTGTCACCACTCAAATCTGAAAATGAAACTCGTGGCATAAACATGGCATCTTGTTCGCCTACAACAGCTTCCTTCCTCCACTTCCTGCCTCCTTACACCCCCCTCCTTTCTTACTTCCATCCTTTCCTTCCCGCTCTGATGTAATCTTTTTCTGAATTGTGGCTGAGCTCCACTGTGTGATGACCGCACAATCCTGGGATTTCATGATGCAATCCAAGACCAAAATATGCAAAGAACAAAAGAGGGTTTTTTTTTCAAAGTGTTCCAGACATCAGGGGAATATGTCACCATCCGATTAGGAGAGAACTGATAATGATACGGGCTCACAGGGAAAGGAAAAGGGCACCCAGATATGAAGGCTCAAACTGGGCAGGTTTAATTACCAGTTTTATATTACCCCGGTTCCATGAAAAGAGGTATTTGTCTGTTGGAGGAATCCAGTGGGAGTTTGTGGTTTACATATTACAGATGACCTCTGATTTGGAAAGTGTGTGTTTGTGTCCGCTGTGGTGAGAACGGCAGGGCACATTCAGACAATTATGGTTATTTTTCTTCATTAATAATAAATGTTGTGTATTTTACAAGAGAAAAGCATCAATAAAGAACGGGAACCAAGTGTGGTTTACTTTGTGTCTTTTGATTTATGACAATGATCCATTTGTCCTATCCCCTGGGTGAGGTCTTCCCCCTATTCTTCAAATATTGCATATGAATATCCTTTAAAATGCCCATTTATTGTATAAGACTGAGGTTTTTTGCAGGCACCAGTAGAACTTTCCAAAGATACAAATCTCTTCTTAGCACAACTTCTTCTGTTATAAATCCAAGATACAAAATCCTCCTGTCCAGGAATTGTACAACTTAAAACGGTGAAAGATAGACTCTCTTAAAATATGTAAATCTTTTTCACGTGGCTTGAAATTCCTTGAAAGATGAGCATTCATGTGGCCACATATTCTCCACCACTGCTGTTCTTTATTCATAATGCGACCTAAGAAAAATTGTACTTGTACTTTTCAAGAACTTATGTCTTTATGGATCCGTAAACCCTATCATGTTTTGTTTTTTAAAATATTACAATTGTGAGTCGTACCTGAGTTTACTGTACAGTTTGAGGTCACCTGATGTCATAACCATGAACTTTATTTGGAGAACCTTCTTAAGAATAATCAAGAGGTGGTGGGGGAGTGAGCAGGAGGAACTGCAAAGAAGCAATGCATCTATGTGTGCGTTCGTCTCTCGGTGCAAAGCATGATGATGACGATGATGTCATCCGGCCACATTTTGCGGTTGTGTTTGCATGTTGGAATTAAAGAGTCAGAGACGGAGGTGAGATTTCACTGATTTTACTGATAAGGAAACACACACGTAAAAATACAGTGTTAATATTTAGCTACGAAACACTTGTGACCTGGCAAGTACCCAGGACACACAAACACACAATTCACTCAAAGCCACTGAGCAAAGAGGTGAAACAATCATTGACATGTGAAGGGAAAGTGAACGAGAACCAGACAAGCGTGTTGCTTAAAAAACAAAACACTGCAGGACGGCAGGACTAACGAGACATGTCGTGTGGGATGAAAAGCCCAAACACAGAAAGTCTGGTGAGAAAGTGAAATAGGGAAACAGAAGCAGAGCCAGTTTAACCAGTAAGGAGAAGTGGAAAAGCCAGTTTGAGTTGCATCACCTCTCAGTTCTGAAACAGAAAGATGAGCGTTGCCAAGTTTTGCTTCGACATTGTTTTCTCTTTGGAGACAAAAATATTTTTTTTTTAAATAAACTTGTGTTTTTATCTGATGATGTCATCAGGAAAAAGGGACATTTTACATCTATACATCTATTTGAGCATATCTTTGAATGTTTATATTTTGTTTTTAGGTTTCTTTCATTGTAAATCTTTCCATGTAGTCATGGATATTATAATGAGGTCAGATCTCTTTTGAAAATGTAATCTTAAGCTGAGTTAACAAGACTTTAAATGAGTACTTGTATATTTTGGGTAATATGTTGTAAATCATGTGTGTAAAGCAGATGACTAACATGGAGTTAAGAGCTTAGGTATTTGGCTCAGCTCACTGACACTCTGCTTTATTTGTTTATTGACAACTAACACATATCCTGTGTGCATCCAAAAGGGGTCTGGTTTATAAATACAAATGGATCTTTATAGGACGAGTTATGGTTGTTGACACATGCTGCACATAAATAAACACTTAAAATTGTATCGACAACAACTCTCTGGAGTTGTGTACATTGCCTGTTATAATATCCATAAAGTGCCTGAAATGCTAAATCAGAATTCATAAAGTAAACTGTCATCAAAATTGGTGACAAACAGGTGAATTGTTTACACAATCCACACATTTTTGTGGCATTTCAAAACATCTCGTCTGACCACTAATCGTAGGTGCAGCTGTGGATTCATGTGTGAACCTCAGCAGTCACAAAGATTACAATCTGCGGGTGGCTCAAGTCGGTAATGAGCTCAATATGTTTGTGACTTTGTGTCTGTCTCAATATGTACAGTATTTGTGTTTGTGCATGCATTTCTGTGTGTGTGTGTGTGTGTGTGTGTGTGTGTGTGTGTGTATGTGTGTGCGGTTGTGTTACAACACATTGGCATTTTTAAAAAACCCAAAAGTAGAAACAACCACTTTCCCATCCTGAAACCACAACTCCTGTTGAGTTCCACGCTCTGGTAAAACTCCACCAAAGATTCTGTGACTTTTCTTTCCTTGGCTCCTTTCTCTCCGTGGCCCAGGTTGCTCAGTGCTGCTGCTGCTGCCTCCCGCACTGTCTCCGCTTACAGAGTGACATCACTGGAGTTTCCCCTTTACAGGAGCAGCTGCAACAGCATAAATACTACAAGCTCTCTGGCAGAAGTTCACTCTTAACACAATAGCAACACTAAGAGAGAAGTATCGGCGCAGAGCACTGGAAGCACCTGAAGACACAGACACAGCGTCCAGTGTTTAGTTGGTAGATCTTCTCAAGAGGCGTTAAGAGTTGTGCGCAGTATGGTGGCCTATACAACAGCACCACGTGACGTGGAGATGGGTCTTGAGGAGAGGATGGTGGTGTTGGTGGAAAAGAAGTCCTCCACAGGGTACATGTGGAAGATGGCCGTGGCTGTTCTCGTTGTGGTCCTTTGCCTGGGGGGCGTTCTGCTGCTTGCATGTTACTGGAGTGGAAAGCCAGATTTAATGGTAATGACAATCTTCCTTTATTTAATCTTTTAAAACCTTGTATTTTATGTAGAAACTGAACATTTCCGAATCAACGTCTCTAATCAATGTGTTTTTTCTCTCCACACAGACACAATCAGGCCACACAGAAGCGCTAATCAAGAATGACACTGCTGAGAAAACAGGTGATTATATGCATGGGTGATCAGGAACAACGCTTTGTTGTGTGATATATATATTTGAGTCTTCGTGGATTATTTGAGATAGGCTCACACGTGTCTTCCTCTCCTCAGATCCCCACATCACGTTGAGGCGAATCAGCAGCAAAGCCAAGGCAGCCATCCATTTAGAAGGTGAGTCATCATGCACTTGGCGATCAAAAGAGACTCTTCATTCTATGTATGTGATATTTGCAGCTTCCTTTTTCAAAAGTCTGTCAGTCAATAGCATTTAAGGAAGTTGTTCATTGGCTTCATGTTTAATTCCGCTTTCCTAAAAACAGACCCGTTGATTAAACACCCAATGGAGGGAAGCAAAGTGTTTCAAGGCTGTAACAGTGCTTACGCCTGCTTTGTTTCCAGGTAGCTGCGAAGAAGACTGCGAGAGTTTGCAAGGTGAAATCGAGTGGAGAAGCGGTCAAGGCCAGGCGTTCGCTCAGGGCGGCTTCCGATTGGTGAACAACCAGATCGTTATCCCACAAACAGGCCTCTACTTCGTCTACAGCCAGGCGTCGTTCAGAGTGTCCTGCAACGATGGCGATGAGGAAGGAGCAGGAAGACGCCACACGCCTCTCAGCCACAGGATCTGGCGCTACTCAGACTCCCTAGGCAGGAAAGCCTCGCTGATGAACGCGGTGAGGTCGGCATGCCAAAACACTCCACAGGAGGACAGCTACAGAGACGGACAAGGCTGGTACAACACCATTTATCTGGGCGCAGTGTTTCAGCTACACAAAGGAGACCAACTGTGGACGGAAACCAACCAGCTACCAGAGCTGGAGACCGAGGACGGCAGGACCTTCTTCGGCGTGTTTGCACTTTGAAATAACTCTTTGCTGTGGTAGCAACAAACATGATACAGTGCCATATGTTTTGGCTTTGTTTTTTAACATTAAGTATGTTTTCTTAATTTATTTTTGTATTATTATTATTGTTATTGTTATTATTATTATTATTATTATTATTATTATTATTATTATTATTCATCTCATGGTGATGGTAGAAATGTTGAAATCTCAATGGAGATGAAGCTTGTCGCTAAACAAGCGGTGCAGATTTAAAAAAACAATCATATAAACTGTAACAGTTTGCAACATTTGTTTCCATTTTAGGCACTTTTTGTACATTATTTATGCTGAGTGGAGATTGTAGTACACCAGACTCCCTCTGCTGTGTAAGATACAGACACAGCTCTTTACTGGAGAGTTTAGGTTAAACTATTATCACAACATGTATGTATTTATTTGTATTTATTTATATTTAAATCGTTGGGAATAGGTGTTAAAGATTTTATTTATATACTTGTGCACATGAATTTAATTAAAATGCCAAAAAAAAAACTCACAAAAAAGACCCTGATGAACTAATTTCATAGCTGAGATAGAAAATAGAAAGTTGAGTTGACAAACAGCAGCCAGCCAGGACAGTATCACACACACACACACACACACACACACACACACACACACACACACGCACACACACACACACACACACACACACCACACACACCCACACACACACACACACACACACACACACGCACACACATTTAACACACACAGACTGCAGCAGACTCGGCCTATTTGGCAGAGGTTGCTATGAAATTCCTCCACACCCAGCAAATACTTCCTTTGTTGAATCAGACAACATGAGGGGAATTTCCTACTTTTTGTGTGCTTGCTGAGTGCTGTGTCAGGTGGAGGCCCACAGAAGCCTCAACCCAGAGCGGGTTTTCCCCAATGACAACCCAGCCCACCCTCTCTCCCACACACAACCTCCCTCCTCCTCCACACCACCAACCCTTTTCCTGTATTACCACATACTTCATCTTCAGTCAGCTGGAAAGAGACATGACATTAGAATAAGAGTGTGTGGTTTCGTCACATTGTTGTCATGTGAAAACACTTCTGATAAAAATATCTGATGGACTTGAACACATTTGTCTACTTTAGTTTCTTTTTATCCAAACATTCACTAATTGTCTCTGGAACAGGGTTCCCGCTGGCTTTCACAGCTGGTTGAAAACCGATTAACATGTTTGTTTAATGATCTCTTCTTCTGGGTTTATTTGCTCTTTGACTACCGCAGGTTAACCTGGAGAAAGATATCAAGTTTTACTGCCAAATATACTCAACCTGACAGGCTTGATTGTTCAAAATGTCATTGGGAGTCAGAATCGCAATACATAACTAGTGACATCTAGCGGATGATGTAATCATGCTCTTGTGTAACTCATATGGAGACTCTGTAAAGGAGCCGTTTCATGTTTATTAAAAAAGCAATTATGGAGTTTGGGTTTTAGTCAACAAATAGGATGTGAAGCGTTACCTGAGCTGAAAAAAGAGCTGAAAAAAAATCCACACAAACGTTTCAAACTTTCTTGTAGCTACAGTTCCAGTTTTGCTCAACAGTGAAGTACGTATTTTGAAAATTACTAAAGTTATCACTGCAACACAAAAGTAATCAATGGAAAAACAATTATTTATTTATGGTACACATATATTTGCATACACATACTCTGAAATATATTAACATTTAAGATCGTAGATATAGTGAATACAAATATCCCCAAATCCATGTATATTGTCATATATGTGCAAGATAATAGAACATTTCCTTAATTATATCTGCATTCATATGTTACACTTTCTGATCCAAGTACAGCAAAGTTAATAAATATGGCCTATTTCATTCATTGATGTCCTCCACCATACCCTGAGCTAAAATGAAAAATAATAATATGTATTAGAATAATAGCAACATAAAGTGGAGTAACCATAGTTTGTTTGTTGTAAAGTGCACACTGGCATATATATATTTTTAAAAATATTTGATAAAGTATTGTTTTACATGCTGATAAAGCTGTTCAGGTTGATTGCTTTTATAAAATCTGGAAATAGCTCATGAATGAAATAGTACATTCAGATTAACCGCTGAATAAATATAGTATGTCACATTACTTTACTCATATCCTTCTTTGATACATTAACAGTTCGCTCCACAGGCTAAATGGAAAAAAAAAAAAAAATTAACATCCATCCAGATTGTCTGTTATGGGAAAACATAAGTTTAAACATCCTTTTGAAATAAAAAAGAAAGGCTCACAAGGATGACGTGTAACAGGTTCACGTGTATAAAACTGTGCTTTCTCTGAATATCTACAGGATTAGCCATCGTAGAAGCCCCACATCTCACCGCACTGCTGCTGTAGAAATATAAATTGGCTTTCATTTCCAGGAGGCAGAGAGTACAAACTATTCTTCTGGCAAGTTGTAAGCTTTCCCTACAAAATGTGAGAATCCGCTGCAGTGATTGTAGCTGCAGCAGTCGCCGGCGATACATAAGATGCTGGATGAGGGGTTTATTTGATGGCTACTACTGTACTACACTGCTGATAGATACAACACAAACGGAAAAAAGATACATTTTAAAACATTTTTTCAAATGGCAAAACTATCTAAATGTTCCCCTTTACATGAGCGAGCTGGGATCACTATGTTCTTTCAAATGGATCTGACATTTAGCAGAGGACTGGACTTTTAAGATGCAGTGTTGTACTTGAATACACAATCTTGAAAACAGACATACATGCCAAGCTCATAGGCCCCCTTCTAAATTATGGCTGTTTAATAATGCACATTATTAGGATTTCCATAAAGTTGCGCTCAACTGCTCATCAGGGGAAACTTTCGGGGAACGAACTGTACAGTGCTTTGTCCCTTTGTAAATTCCAGTTTTCACGACTCTCATGAAAAGTAAACAAATAATTTAACAACAACTGCATGACGAAACAGATCCGATATTACAGAACAATATAAATCACTACTGTATGTGCTTGCCTAGTCAACAAACTCGAGACAAAAAGGTGGCAACGATATAGCAAAGACACAAACACAAATGTTTCCTTTTGAGATCCTTGACGTGGTGTCGGCACAACAGAACGAGATAACGAACGGGGGAGAGGAATGATTGGGAGGTCTATCTCTGTTCACGTGACCCTCGAAAAGACCTCGAGTGCTGCAAGTCGGACCAGTCACTAGTGCCTCGTCGCTGGGTCGAACACTATGAGATCAAAGCTGTGAGGACGGTTGTTTACCCGCGTGACTCTCCCCGAAGCTGCCAAGTGTAAAGCACTCCTGTGTACTTATTTGTGCTTCCTTGCCGTATTTTAAAACAGTGTCACTACACCGCTGTGCTCGTCGCCAAAACAAGTGAAAGTCACAGTGTCTCATTGTGTTTTGTGTCCCCTGTGTGTGTTTGTGTGTGTGTGTGTCTGTGTGTGTGTGTGTGTGTGTGTGTGTGTGTGTGTGTGTGTGTGTGTGCGACTGTCTCCCCTTCCCCAACCATCTCCCAGTGCCTCGCCTATTTATACAGCAGTGGGATCTGGCTGTTGTGACAGTGGTTGCGGCTCATCTTGCTGTCAGCTGGGTAGAGGTTGGAGGAGTTGGAGAAGGAGGGCGGGAGGGAGTGATTGTCCGTGGTGGGGTTGGGGTAGCCGGGTGGGGGAAGCAGAGACTTGGGATCCGGCTGTGAGGAGGGCAGCGGGGCATTGTGGTTCTGATTCTGGCCGGAGGAGGGCCGGCGGCGGTTGCGGAGAGCCTGCCGCTCAGCCAGCTGGTTGCGGAGCGCTGATACCCTCTCTTCTTTCTGAAGACACAACAAAACGAGAGAGAGATTGTTGTCGAGCCGGAGCACTTAACTTAACCCCTTCACCTCATGTTCAGCTTTTGCAGGCCTTTATTAGCATTTATAGCACTAATTGATTGCTATTAATGAGTTCTGTACTTTCGCAAGCAAAACATTTCAAGACCTAAAATATGAGGATATGTTGCTTTTTCTAGTAAAATATGATAATGAATAAAATATTTGTCCGACAGTCCAAAGACCCTGGCAAACTGATGAGCATTATTCCACAATTGTGTAAAAAATAATATACTAATTAGTTGATTAGTTACCTTATGTACTGAAACATTTTCAATCCTTTTCAGATTTACAGTATATTGTGAATTCATGCAGCTACTCTTCCATGATATTATTGCATAAAATCTGTCAAGTTGTGAAAGCAAACCATAGAAACAAGGTCACATTATCAAAGAAAACCTCCAAAGAATAGCATGCAGTACATGAAGCAGTGATTGCACAGGCTACATGTTTACATAAACCTATGTCTCCATTCTTACGTAACACTGTGTGTTATTCTTATATTATATTATCTCTACTTACTTATATTGTGCAGCATTCTGTAATTTCTGTTATACTAACATAACTACTAACTGTACTATAGAATACTATACATCTTATGTGTATTCTTTCTTTTTTTTTTTTAAAGAATCCTTTATTAATCCCACAGTGGGGGAATTATTCTCTGCATTTTACCCATCCATAGTAATTAAGGAGCTTTGTGCTGCTGTGAAGCACTGGGGCTTCAGTGTCTTGCTCAAGGACACTTCAACATGAAACTATGGGGAGAAAACAGGGACCCAACCAGCTTCCTTGGTAATCTTTTTTTTTTTTTTACAAATATGAGTATTTGTTTTGTACATATATAACTTTATTTGAATTGTTTTAACAAAGTGATTGCACATGTGAGATGGAGCAATCTGGTTTACTTGAAAGGGATTTAAATTTTCGTTAATCTATTAATTAGAAAAGCATGGATGGAGGAGTCTCAAAAAGTTGGACCATTTTGTTCCAATGTTGTTGGGGCAGTGGGGCCCGAACATTTTGCTTCCTCCAAAGTGGAGCGTGACAGGAAAAGTTTAATAACCACTGACTTAAACCCATCCTCCGAAATTTAGGATTTATAAGCATCTATTAACTTTTATAGCAATAAGTGATTGTTATTAATTAAGGATTATACATAGGTACATGTCTGGCCTTTGGACACGCATGTTTACCAGTAACACAATGTGTACAGTATGTGTCTGTATGATGTGAAACTTCTTCACCTCCTGGATGATCTTTTGCAGTTCCCTGTTCTCTCTCTCCAGCTGCCGGGACTTCTCCTCGTCGTTGTTGTTGGTGGACGAGCCGGTCTTCAGAGTGTCCTGTTGCTCCGACTGCCACTCGCCGCGCGTGATAAGACGCCGCATCTGGACCGCCAAAAGGAACAGGAAGCCAATAATGAACACAGATCAGGAGAGTACAGTGCGCTGAATGAATAATAGATCTTGTGAGAACACATTTTTCGTATTTGCAGCCAAATCTCTCACATTTGAAAGTTTATTTTGGCAACATCTTTGCTTCTCAGCGCTCACTGCTGTGCGTTTTCCGGACTGCGCCAAAAACAGCCAGACAATCAAACGGTGGGGATTGTATCGTGAGGTTTTTTTTTTTTTTTTTGGATTTCCTGTCCATGTTGTTTGAATTTCTGTAGGTGGCACTCTTTCCTCTGTCTGCACATTCTGCAGCAGTGCTAATGTGCACTACCCAGCTCTTCCTCTATTTATTCCAAACAGCACTGTAGCTGCTGCCAGACACTTAAAATGTCTCACTTTGTTTGTGCCGGAGGACTTTTTTTTTCTCCTAACACCAAATGCTTAATGCAGCCACACATCTTCAAGCTTGTTTTATTAACTATTTTACGTCACAGATTATTACCATAACTAACAGATTAAAGGTTTGATCATTGAGCTCCTTATTTGACGCCACTGCCACTTTAAACATCAAATAAGAAATATCAGACAATATCAGAAAGTATCATAGGTTTCTGAGTTTCATGCACCATGTAGTACATGCTGGACCTTCTCCCTCAAGACCGGCACATATTGACCTTTGGTTTTACTGCAAGACAAGTGTACTTTTCAGTGTGTGCAGCATTTCCTAGAGGTATCGGTGACGAATCAAAGCACCTTGGGTACGAAAAGCACCACCAGAGTGATGTAGGCAGAGAAGACGACGGCGAGAGCGGCAAAGGCAAAGGAGGCGTCCTGCTGCGAAGACAGGATCATGGTCACTGGAGCCGTGATCAGGCACAACACCTGCCGGAGGAGAGAGACACGGAGAGGAAGAGTTGAAGAATAAAGGAATTGGAAAAAGTTCCAGTGAGGTTTATAGTTGTAAGAAAGAAGGGCGGCAGATGAAGTAAGAGGAGAGGAGGTGGAGAATAAAATAGAGATGGAGAGCGAGAGAATGAGAGGGGAGGAAAATCACATCCATAAAAGCATTAGGCATCTGTTTATCATTCCGCGGAGGGCTCCCATGTGAAAACAGCATTAAAAAGTCATGACTGAAGTGGCAACAGCGCGCTGACAATCACCACATTGTCATCTCATCAAGGCCTGGAGCTCACAGCTTGGTAAAGAGGAAGAAGGCCTCTTCACAGACACCATTAACTATTGACATCATCATGAAACTGAAATGTGTATATCAGAACATAAAATAACATTAGACTCATATTACGGAACCATGTGATGAAACGAGCGCGCAAGCTGCATTTAATGCTCTCATGAATAAGCATGAACGATAAATCCTCTCCTTGACAGAGATCAATGCGTTTCATAATTACTTAAGAATATGCTGATGAATGTGGAAGCTCGTTAAAATGCCCCCTGTTTTCCTTGTTCATAGAAATCAAGACAAACAAGAAAAAAAAATGCTCCGGTGGCATTTCGAGTGACAGAGACCACTTTTCCCAGATATTTGACATCAATTACAAAGTTACACAAAGTGTCAAGAGTGTCAGGGAATGGCAGTGAGTATTTGTCTAAAGTGGCTAAAGTGAACATAATGGCAGCAATTCCAGTGTAAAGTGCATCCTCGGTGCCTCCACTTTAGATGATTCACATGCTATTAACAAGAGCTGAAAAATGTTTATGACTGACAGCTGTGTTTACCACTGTCCTTTAGCGCCTAAATGGGTACAATTTCAAACCTATTCCCACCTTCCTAGGCCAAGGTCAACAACAGCTTCATACAAATATATATATATATATATATATATATATATATATATATATATATATATATATATATATATATATATATATATATATATATATACATGTTTTGCAAAGTATGCTTGAGTTGCATGACATTGCAGCACAGTGAAAGTTTGTAATAAACCCTTTTGGATTTTATTGATTTTATTTAGCGCATATTTCACCAGGAATACCCATTGAGAACACATTTTCATTTTTATGAAGGAGACCTGGGATATGTTTGTATCACCGCAGGCACCACAGGCAATCAAAATGCATGATTCATACAAGACAGCAGCCTGTGCTGGCAGTATTATCATTTGGACAGAGCTGCATCCAGGGATCTGTTTTTTAGAGAATCAAATCTCAAGGCGTACTTGTGCAAAAAGCCTGAATACTTTATATAAGCCTGTTTCTGTGTCTCATATTGCTCCCACCAATCATTATACTAACATGTGCTTTTCTGTATTTTATAGCAGATCATCAATCAGTAATGTTCAGCACATCCCAGAGGTTCTTTTGAGATGAATTACATCGATTTATTTTCTGTTGTGCCCATCATGGACTTCTTGTTTTATGTGTTAGCTCAATGCAAAAAGATAAATCCAGATACCTTTATCCTGCAACTAAAAACTAATAAAACTGTATAATTTGTACACTCATTTGTAGCCACGCCGGAAGTATTTGAGTGTAATGTTCTGTCAAGTTTAGTCAGTTATCGACTCCAACGAAGAAACTACACCACAGGCATCGGAGAGGGCATTAAGTTATGTATGAACTCCATTAACTTTTATAAACAACCAGGAGCTGCAAGGAGTAGCCCTTTGAGAATAAAGCTCTTGCAGATGAAATGTCTCGACACACTGGTCAGTTGACCAGTTTTGCTCTGAAATGAGCAGGAAAGTGGCTTCTGGAAGCCAAAAAGATGAGCACCAGGCAGAGTAATCAAAGAGGCTCTGGCACTGATTAACCCCCCCACAGATATACTACAGCCATTTTGTGTTATGAGGCAATAAACATTGTATTTATTGCCACTTTACAGTTATTCAGTGTGCCACAGACTGCTCTTAGCAGACAGCAGCACCCAGAAACAGGAGTTAAAGCTTGATGGTGTCATTTCTTTTTTTTAACTCACAGCAACGTTGTAAATCGCCATCCCCACGGCCCGATGGTCGTTGATCTTCTCTGTGGAGACGGACTTGGTCTCGTAAGCCAGAAATATGCCCAGCAGCAGCAGCAGACCCTTGTAGCCATAAACCACACCTACGGGAAGAGAGGAAACAGTGACAGGACACACAAATGATGTAGTATGATGTGTGTTACACAACTGAGGCAATAATTGAAGGAATTCAGATAATATGTACACAGTAAGGAGGCCAAATATTGTCATTATGAAAAAGAAAATTATAAATGGAAAATTTAAAACTGAAAATGGATCTCTGAAAATAAAAATATATATACATATGTAAATATGTGTATGTTCGGTTGTGTTGTTACTCCACACGTCAGTGTACAGTTTAAGCTTCTCATACTTTGAATTGACAAAACATTTGACCCCGTTTGTCTCCATATTGCTAACCCATAAACTGTGTTACAGTAAAATCTTAACTGAGAGTGAGCGTAATAAAAAGTTATCTATTTCAATCATCTTAACACGAACAGACACCTGTTAGCACACACAGTAGGCTTTCCGATGAAGTGACAACAAATGCGTTTAATTAGACCGCATCTATTATAAGACTGCATCTATCGCGGCACCCTTTGCAGGATGTGAAGATAAATGCAGTCTTCACGGCATGTTGAGACGTCAAAGAGCAGAAAACAAGATGCTTTGAGTGTCGGTTACATTGTGAACAGCTCGATGTGGCCATTGAGTGAGCAGTTGAGTATGACCGAGTTGTGCAGAGAAAGAAAACCAAAAATGTAGATGCAATAAAAACTAAAGTGCAAAATGGTGGAATGTGCTAAAAGCTAGTTAGACGAACAAGGAATAGAGAACATAAAAGTGAAAGCGAGAGAAGCAGAGAAGAAAAGAGTCTCTGTGACTGAGTAAGTTCGACACTTCTTCAGACTGGCCATTGTCGCTTTATACCGGCTGATATTAAAGCATCATCTTTTCTCCTCTGAGAAAGGAAATGCTATGGGGCAATGGCCCAGTTTGTGACCCACATTATTTGAATTTCAGCACCATTATACTTTCATAAGAGCTGCCACGCTAAGAAAGACAGACAGACAGGGAGAGGGAGAGAGAGAGGGACTGCGTGGGCCAACAAAAAAGAGAAGCAAAGAGGGAGAAAAGAGGAATCAAATGTAAGAGGGGGAGGGGGAGGGCTGAGGGAGGAGGCTGTCAATATGGGGCCTGTTTAATTCAGAGTGAATGGTGGTGACGTGTACGTGTGTACGCATATGTGTCTGCATATGCCCATGTGTGTGACAAAGATTATTTCCAAACCAGAGCAGGGCAAAGAGTGAAAAAGAGACAGATTGAGTTATGAGAGGGTAAAAAAGAAACGGAGAGGACGGATACCGAGCCACGTGTTCATCTTCTCTGAGCTGCAGTGCTCCAGCAAGGGCTGAATCAGGACATCCAAATCTTCTTTTGGGGCCTCCTTAGTGAACTTCTACACTCGCACGGCAGACAGAAGAAGAGGAATGGGAGGATAAAGAGATAAAGCAGAAGAGAGAGAGAAAGGGTTGGGAGGAGATAATAAGAAATGATGAGACAGCAGCATTCTGGAGGAGGTAAACATGCACGGTAAGCACAAGCCCCGGTGACTGCACGGTTGATCCCCTCAGTCTGGTTCGTATGTCAGATATACATGACTGAATTAAAATCAGTCTCAGGTAAATATTTAATAAATATGACATATAGCTATTTAAACATAAGGCTTGGCAGTAGTTAAACTCAGTGCTGTGGATGATGGAAACAGTCCACTTTTGTGCTTACACATTAAGGTCCTGGTTTTGTGTCTCATCCAGGTTTTGATCATATCCGTGACATGCGACATAAAAGTTCACACAGTATCAAGATTTCTGTGTCGGGATTGCTTCACATCTCATTTCTGTACTGATCGCGTCACCTCAACAGAAGGAAGTCAGTTTGGATTCTTGATGTCGCCTCTCCACTGGTAATGGAAAACAAGAGCATCAAAATAATATTTTTTTTTCTGTTAACTGAGTAACCGCGAGTTAATGACCCAAATGTTCAACTTTCTTCAATAGTGAGTTGTTAACTTTATCTTTCTCCCGTTTGGTGCCCAGCAGGCAGTGTCTTTGGGGCATCTAAAAAAGGATTCA
Organism: Clinocottus analis; assembly: GCF_023055335.1. NCBI lineage: Eukaryota > Metazoa > Chordata > Actinopteri > Perciformes > Cottidae > Clinocottus > Clinocottus analis. Next base: position 11,179,144 of record NW_027176251.1, on the reverse strand, counting down.
GGAGTTTGAGGCTCCAATGAAGTGACACAATTTAGTTGATTTATTTCTATCATTGGTTCAATATTTGTAAAACCCAAAGACAGAGGTAAAGGGTGACTAATAGCACAGATTGAAAAGACGAAATATGGAGATACAAGGTTTCTGCCCAACAGCAACGACGTCAAGGTTGATGAGAGCAGCTCGGACTGAACAATACAGTAAACGTGCTGTAAAACCAAAACAGTGAGCTATAAGAGACTAAAATGCATAATAGAGCTGGTTGACAATTATACGTTGTGAGCGAGTCAGTCTCTGCGTTTACTGCTGAAAATATTATTTAAAGCAAGTTTAATGAATTTCAACATTTTCATGAAACCTTTAGAAGATAAATGTTTAATGAGGCAGAAAATTCATCCCCATTTAACATGTTTGTTTGGCTGCTTGATAAATGCTGATTTTTGTTTTACAGTAAATGCCACAGGGTATCTTTAACAGTGCTGAAAGTGTTTACACTATCAAACAAACACAAATACATTTCATTATTCAAGCCGTACATGTCGACGGTATAGCGCCGCTGTTTGGCTGTGCTTTGTGACATCCATCCTCATTTTAGATTGTGCTCTTTGAGTGGAAGATGAATCAAAATGAAACAACATTTAATTTCTTTTCTTTTTTTCCCCACTTAACAATCGCAGTGTCTCATTACTGCACTGTTGACTCATGACAGCGGCTGCACAGTCTGTGCAAACGGGCGATGACACACAAATGATCTCATCTGTCTTTCGTACTCTACCTCCACCGTAACGTGCAGAGGATCCACAATCTGCCAGATCATGAGTGACAGAAAGTCGATAGCCAGCAGCACTCCAACTGTTGCGTAGAGTTTCCATGGCTCCAAGTGTTGCTGTGAGAGCAAAAAAAACACACACACACACACACACGCACACACACACACACGCACAACAGTCATCACTATCCAAGGGCATCACCAGCCAGTCCCCAAACAAAGACAAACAACCAGGACAAATAATACGACGGGCGTCCTTGTGATTTCTGGATGACTGGGCGCGAATTGTCTTTCTGGATGTGTCTCTGAGTGTGTGAACAAGTGTCTGTGTCCAAGTGTATTTTAGGAGCAGCAGGAGGAGGATGTGTGTGTGTGTGTGTGTGTGTGTGTGTGTGTGTTTGCAGGCGGCACACAGAGCTACAGTAGTTTTATTTGGCCCGCCACCTGAAATCCTAATTCATACACACTGAGATGATACTGCTTTTTGTTTGGACAGTTTCCTTGGCCAGCTGATATCAACTCTATTATTCTTAACTTAACCTATAATGGAAGCAATACAGCCGTAACCGAAAAACAAGTCACCAAAATGAACTCTCCCACTGTTCTCCCTTTTCTCTCTTAGTACGCTGTCTTACTCCCAGCAACTCCAACATAGTAACGGTCATTCAAGTGTGCAATGACTAAGAGATGAAATAAAGACGAAAACACATTACACAGTCCTGGACGCCTTTTAACTTGAGTTGCATGAAAAATGATTTGAAAGACGCTTATTCTCCCCTCGATTTGTGAAAGTTTCTTTAAATACTCATGCAGAGCTCTCTGGCAAATTGCCCTTCTGTGGACATGAAGAAAGTTGAAAGTCGACCCGATTCGTTGTGCTTTGGCTCAAATAATAAACCCCCCGAAGGTTGGATTTCTGCATAGAACTTTAATACTCATCCATATTCATAAATATTCCATAAATGGCTTAATCTCTTATTCTTCTGATTAGGTCTTAGAAATTCCCACAACACATTGCAAACTGGCAGTATCTTATTGGCTCCAGGATACACTATCTTCAAGTGGAGGCACACACACACACACACACACACATAAATATACACACTCGACAGCATGCAAATAAAACGGATGACATTGGTATCAGGGGGCCAAATCGGCATGTCTCTATGCATAAATGTTGCATGTGTGTAGACGCATGTGCTTTGTCTGTGCATGTTTGAAGTACAGTATCTATGTCAGTGTGTGTCCAACACACTTATCCCCGCACTACAACCCTGCAGTAGTGAATGATGCCGAGCTGGCCTCTTAGAAGCTTATGTTACTAGAAAGCCTGCAAAGTTTTTAACTTCACTTTTTTATCAGCCAGCACCACACACGCTGTGTGGCCCGGCCTCCCTCTCCCATCCTTTCTCTTCTCTCCTGAGACCGCTGAGAGGCTTATCTCTCCCTCGCTCCCTCCCCCCTTTCCTCCTTCCCCTCTTCCTCCCTCCCTCGCTCCCTCCCCACTCTTCCTCCCTTACCTTCTTCTTCTCCTTCTTTTCATCCTTCTTCGTAAAGAGGGTGTGGACCCACCAGATCTTGGTGAACATACTGCCATATGCCAGGCTGAAGCCGAGGCCGAGGAGCCACAGGCGGAACTGGAAGACAAGAGAGAATTTGTATTTCTGAGAAACTTCATTAAGAGGTGTAAATTAGTTTAAACAATATCACAATTATATATATATGTATATATATATGTGTGTCCATATATATATATATATATATATATATATATATATATATATATATATATATATATATATATATATATATATATATATATATATATATATATATATAATTGTGATAGGTATTCCTTGTACAGACAGACAGACAGACAGACAGACAGACAGACAGACAGACAGACAGACAGACAGACAGACAGACAGATAGATAGATAGATAGATAGATAGATAGATAGATAGATAGATAGATAGATAGATAGATAGATAGATAGATAGATAGATAGAAGCTAGCAGAAACAAGAAACATTATAAGTTTGAGGAAATTGAGATTGCAGTAGAGACATAAAAAACACCGTATCCAGAGAAGAGGGTCAGAGGCAGAGTGCAGGAGAGAGGCAGAACAAAGCATGAGAGAGAAAAACTGGACAGGGACAAAGAGGAGAGACACGACAGAAATGGAAATTTTCCTCTCGCCTCTACAACAAAAAGACTCAACATGGGTGACAGAGGAAGGACTCCCACTCCTCATTAGTGCTGGGATCCCATCGTCTGCTATTCTGGCAACCAGTGAATCGTGGCTGTGCCACAGAATACCAAAACTGAAAAATGGTGGACGTAAACGTAGTATAATTAAATCTGTGGTATCAACAATAGTAAATAGGTTCGTGTCTTTAGGCATGAAAATCTATTGTTTGAAGTTCAACTGCAAAAAAATTTGCTTTTTTTCATTTCATTAAATGCTGTGCAGCCAAACATTGTTTGACCTAAATAAAACTTATTTAAAATTATAGTTGAGATCCCGAAATTCTAAACAATACCAGATGTATAAGGCTGAATTTTGTGGAAAATTAAAACAATCCATCTAGAATATCTTAACTAGTTAAGAAGTAAGATAATACATTCAGTATTAAGCTAATTTTTAATAAAAGGGAAGTCACGTTTTTCTGCTACATGAAACCAAAAAGTAGGAATTACATTTTTGCTGGTTTCATGACGGCACCACCAAGTTCTCCGTCTACGTACGGTAGGAAGAGCACTCTTCACATGCAGCCAATCAAACACTGCATTTCAAACTATATTTTCATGAATCAGTAACATCACGGTTTTATGATGTCGACGTTACACCAACTAACAACCAGGCATCAGCCTGCTACGTAACACAAGGGACAACCCGCATTAGCTTTCTGCTCACGTCTCGTCTCATTTAGCTTCGCACTTAGCTCGTTGAACGAGCAGCCAAACAAACAACAAGTGCACTGCCGACGTCCGTTTGCTTGTTAGTTATCTAATTAGACGTTTATCTACAGCACATTCAAAACTGCACGTAAACCTACTTGCAAATGTCACATTGATCCGTTTACATGCATTCTGTCAAGCCCTGTGTGCCTATGGCTCGTAAGCAACAACACTGCAGCAACAACAATACTATTTACAATACTCAAAGTGATATTAATGTAATTTCCGTCGGACTACAAGGGGTTAAAGGTTGACACAAGTTCCCTTTAAATCAAAGTTTGAAACATTAATTTAACTTTTAGGGGAAAGAAGAAGAGCAAATGCTCATAAATCCTATATCTGAATTACATTTTTTCTACACCTCGAAGCTACTCATAAAAACATTGGAAAAATGGCTGTTTTTGGCACAAGAATCACATCAACGAAATCCAAACATTCAGACAATACCAAGCTCTACTCTTTCTCGTGACCTTCTCCTCTACCTCAGTCTGTCTCTTTCTTCTGTTACCTGGCAGACGACGGGGAACTGAGATCTGTGGACGTGGTGACCATCAATCCCCAGCGGGAATACGGCGGCCAGAGCCATCATGCAGCCCACCGCTGTCATGTTGTTCAGGTACGGCTGAGAGTTCTGGATGTAGCTGAAACAATGACAGATTCACACACACACACAAAAAAAAAATTGAATTATCCTTTCTGCTTAAAGGTACAATTGGTAGATTTGCAGGTAAGCAGGGATCAATTGTGCTGGTGACCTTTCTGTCTGCTCTTAGAAATCGGATCAATTGTTGTTTTTCAATTCATTTACCATCGTTATTTCCTGATTCAGACAATCTGGCGGACAAAAGGTCCAAATATAGATCGCTGATCTCTCCTGGGCATCTACTTGCATGTCATTAATCTGATTAGTTTGAAAAGAAATTGTCACAGTTGACAAATACAAAGGACATTTGTGAAACAAACGAAGCTGAAATCCACTTTAATGTAGGAGGAACGAAGAAAGTGACAAATTGAAGAATACTCAAATCAGCCGGTATGCAAACCAACTATGGCAGATTTACAATGAAGCAGCTAATGCATGGTAACTACACTCCCACCATGCAATGGACAAAGGAAATGGGATATCTGCTCACAACTGGGAAACAGTTTGTATTTAAAGGATGTTGGTGGGGGTTTTTTTTGTTGCTGTGTACAGTGATATTCCAAACTTGCAGTTTAATTGATGTCTGACTGGTTAGGGTGTAAGTGGTAAGTGGTGGACAACCATGTTGAAAAAGTAGTTGAAAGTAGTTTCATCAACACTGACTGAGCAGCTGACATTTCCACAGAGGCCTGTGGATTATCTTCAGTAACACAACGTTGTTTCTAGAAAGACAAGAAATCTAAAAACCTAAACTACCGGCCTGGCTACGTCCCTTTCAAGCTATTTTTTTTTAAATATTTGTGTAAATTGAGTGAAGCACTCCTTTAAAAACTACATATACTGTATATTTTTGAATATGCCGCAACAATTCATTGTGGGTGTCTTAAGCTCCTGATCCACATTTCTCTGCCTACATCTTTGACACCAGATGAAAGTTTTTAAATCTGGTGACTGCACTAAAGCGTGGCTGTGGTAATCATGTACACTGAGCTCAATGTGGAGGTTCAGACAGGAGCTCAAAGGAGAATGAAGCAATGTTTCTTGTTAGTGTTTCACTAATAAATGTGTTTTTATTCATATTATAACTGCACTACTGTGTATGTTGTATTTTACTACTCTGGATGCTACTTTACTGCTATTCAAACTACTACATATTACATTACATGTCATTTAGCTGACTCTTTTATCCAAAGCGACTTACGATAAGTGCATTCAACCGTAAGTACAAAGTAGGAACAACAAGAATCAAGACAGAAGAATTTCTCAAATAAAGTCAAACTACTAAGTGCTATCAGTAAGAGCCATCGAAGTGCTGCCTAAGTGCTGCTGTCATTGACTTTATTCAAGGTATAGTCGAAAAAGGTGAGTTTTTAGTTTGCGGCGGAAGATGTAGACACGTTCTGCTGTCCTGATGTCGATGGGGAGCTCATTCCACCATCGAGGAGCCAGGACGGCAAACAGTCGGATTTTGTTGAGTGTTGAGTTTGCAGCGGCGCAGAGACAAGCTGATTGGCTGAAGCTGAGCGGAGCCAACGAGCTGATGTGTACGGCTGGTGTGTACATCTCAGAAAAATACTTAATCCTTAAAAAAAAAAAAATCACTCAATTTGGAGATAAGTGTTTTTACTGTACAGGGAGGATATGAAAACGAGGTCAATGTAAAGTAATTTCAGATAAATGTATAACATTATATTGCCTCAGATGTCTTGGAGAAGAAGTATAAAGCATAAAATGGAAATACTCAAGTAAGCACCTACAAATTGTACTTAGTACTTGAGTAAATGTGCATTCCACCTCTACTGATATCTATCCTGTTGACACAAACGCTACATTAGAGCCAATCTCAGTAATACATATTACTCATTAAAAACACACACACAGATTAAAGATGTGTGTGTTTAATATAATCTGCACTCTTGCAGAACGCCCACCCACCGAGCACAGCAGCTTTCCTCTGCTCCAGCTCATCCTGCAGCAGTCTTTTATTCTTTCATCCTGTTGACCTGCCCAGTGTTGCCCCGAGGTCGCTCTGCTTCTTTACTGTATAGCTACCAATCCTACAGCCCACAATACAAACACACCCAATCCAACCTTTCATACCTCTAATGCTGTGTGAGTTTCTCATGTGCGGTGCTGCTTTCTTTTTATTCATGCATCATGGCCATGGCAGGTGGTCGCTTTCTTTTTTATTTATTTGACCTTGATTTAACCAGGTAAAATTAGTTGAGAACCAATTCTCATTTACAATGATGAGGCAGCAGCACAGTCCAGAAGATGCACAAACAACACAGATTCCATAGCAGGATGATAAACACATACAAATAACAATGACATAAAAATAAAGAAGAGGATGAAAATAACAGTTAATTTAAAAAATAAATTAAAATTTATTTTATTTTTATTTTTTTTAAATGGAATGGAAGAGAGAGCGAGGAGTGAGGGGTGGTCAACAAGACAGCAATCAACTATGACTTGCTGCAGCTTTTGTTTGAATAAGTTGAGAGAGGTGAGAGCTCTTAGTTTGAGCGTGTTTTATAATGAGTTCCAGTCATTTGCAGCGGCAAAATGAAAGGCGTTATGACCAAACACAGTACGGCCTTTTGGAATGATGAGTCAGGCTACTATCAGAAGAAAAATATGTTGCATGTGACTGTCTCACTGAACCATTGTTGAATAGTTTTCATAGAAATACGTTATAGAGCAACAGCGGGACGCAAGGCTTCACCCCAGCACCCATGAAACCAGACCCTCTCAAAACGTTGAACATGTTTCGGGATTTTTGTGTCTTGTAACTATATTTTAATCAATAGCCAAAACAATGTGTATTCAAAACATTTCCAAAACTTTCTGTTCATTTTGAACTATTTCCTGGAAAACTGTTTTCCTGAATTTCATAACTGCGGGAACCCTGAATATAACCGCTTTAAACTGTGACGCAGTGTTTCTAAAGGATTGAGCATTTAAGACTGTGATTGCGTTTGATGTTTTGTTTTTAAAACTGGTTTAGTTTTTTTGTCTTTCAACAAGGCAGTTGGTGGCAATCTAGTTTTAAGAAAACCAGCTTACTGAATAAATTTGATTTGATTTGACTTGTAGTGTTTTGGCTGCTGAGATCAGCCCTCGGTGAATGTGTGTTTGAAATATAATCGGAGCTGGAAGAAGGCCCGACTGGTACACCGGAGCCAGCCAGAGATCCCCAAAGGAACAAACCTCTCCAGCTTTTCAAAAAAACTCCTGATAAGCTCATGGATTTATGGGGACTTTAAATCACTTTGACCCGGGTCAAACATAAACATACTATGTTAAAAAGACATCAGAGATATGCTGCAGCAGGTTCACAGAGATGTATTAAGCTTCGAAATCCAAGATCAAACGGCAGTTTTTTAAGGATGTCTATTTGCATTTGGTCTCGGGCTATACTTAAGCTGTGATAACGAAACCAGCTGCTCGACTGAGAGAAGCCACACCCAAATCAACAACTTTGTCGTCCTTAAACTCAAGATGCAGCGCTGCCATTCAGTATTTACATTAACTGCAACACGGGGAAGGATCGCTGGTGAATTATTTTTTCCCTTTGTCTCACTTCCCACAAATGCTCACATTCACACATGGAGTGCAGTGAATGATCAGCTCTGCTGCAGCAGCTGGGTGTTGTTACAGGATGTCATTTCCATTCACTCATCTCAAACAGGTGACCTTCAAGCAACAAAACTGTCTTTAACCTCTGAATCCCGCATTACTTTCATCCTTTTAAAAAATCCTTTTAATGGGGACCTCCATCTCTGGAGGACGACTTTATTGTTACGATTATCCGAGATTTCACTCAAGGGCAAACATGGAGAGTGGAACAGCAAAAAAACATGACGACAAGATACCAGAGTATAATAATGTATACGAGAAATTCAACTATGATGTTTTCATTTTCAATTCATCTGCTGATTATTTTCTGGATTAATTGTTACATTTTTATGCTCTATAAAACATCAGAGAATTTTGAAAAATACTAAAATAAAATGAATGAATTCGTCAAGGCCAAGATTGTGTTGTTAAATGTCTTCTTTTGTCCAAATGACAGTCCAAAAGCAAACTCTATTGATTTACTGTCATTTTAGACCAAGAAAAGCGACAAATCGTTACATTTGAGAAGATAAAACCATTACATTATATATATATATATATATATATATATATATATATATATATATATATATATATATATATATATATATATATAAAAATAATTCTATTCAGTGTTACTCACCGGACGTTGCCGTTGTAGATGTTGAAGGTTAGGCAGACGATGCCAAACAGGATGCCGAGGCCAGCGAAAACGGACACAGCTGCAAATAGCTTCTGAGACAAGAACCTGTACTCTTCGATCACCACCGTCCGATCAGCCGGAGGTCCAGCCCCTGGATGGAGAGAGAAAGAGAAAGAAATGTGAGGAGAGAAAAGATTTCTGGTGCTATTTTCTCACCATTCTCTCTCAATTATGACACCCAGGTCAAATCTCATTGTTTTATTCGGGATAATAACTTGACTTATATTTCTATATTCCTTCAAATAACACTTTTGTTTGCCTAAAAGAGTCATCACGTAATTGCAGTTTATGCCGATGATACTTTCTTTCTCCACGTAACTCGCCAATCGAAATGTTTTATATGTTAACAGCCCGCTCTCCATCTCTGTGTGGCATCCCTTTTTACAAAATCAATATAGGTTCTTATTTTACCAAACTAAAGTATTGTGCAGTAAAAACCAAATGCAATGTTATAAATGTTCTCCAGGTGTCTAAAAATGTGTAACGTTATCCTCACCCATTAAAATTATATCACGACTTCTTCCAGTGTGGCTGTTCAGAACAACTATGGTATAACCACTTTTCATTCCAGACATGGTCGCACAACACGTCTGTTTTTCTTTGAGTATGACTTGCAGTCAACCGCACAGCACAGTATTTTATTTCTCCTGAATATTGAGGTGCAAGCAAAAAACAGAAGAACAAGAACTCAACGTCCAGAGTTGTTTCTCATCATGTGCACAGTGCTGGGGAGTGACACTAATGTACAAATGTACAAG